>NC_038246.2:670632-811786 GCF_000004515.6 Glycine max | reverse complement strand
ATAAAATTTAAATTTAAGATCTAGTGTAAATTATTTTAATTAATACTTTATCACTAGATTGATCCTAATGAGTTAACCTTCAAAAAAATTCATCTAACTGTACGTAAAATTATTTTAACATAAAAAGATTTAATTACTTATTATTTCATATAGTTACACAAACTTTACTTTATGTTTTAATCTTTATACTTAAAAATTATCGATTTTGATCCCTAATACATATAATTTTTTATTCTTTTTAGTTCATGTACGTACAATTTTTTTTTATCTATTTTAATCCCTATCATTTATATTCATGAGATTAATTACAAATATTATTTACCTATAAAGACTAAAAGAAATTATTTTTAAGTATAAAAATCAAAATGTAAAAGTTCTACAACTGTAAAAACCAAATGATGAATAATTAAACCAAATAAGAATATACAATACTATTTTTTTTAACAAAGTAGTATTAGCTAGGAACTTCATTTCTTTTTGGGAGTCAGTTTCCATCAAAGCTATTGCTTAATGCATGCAACCCTAAGTAATTAAATATTTCAGACTCATCACTTTTATTTAGGTATCCACTTATAGATAGGCTTTTGTTTTCAAATACACATAGATGGTTTGCTAAAGCAATTGATACAGAAGTTATCGACAATGTGAGATTGATTTAAAGACATTTTATAATCATGAGGTATGACTCAATTTTACTTGAGTTTAATTTGGTCTATTTGGATTCATTGTAACATAATATTTTTCAAACAAGATAAATACGATTTTCTTCAGATTGTGGACGCATTAATAGGGTTAAATATTGATTTTATGGTAGATTGGAAGGGACGTCGTGTTCTTTTTCAGATTGATATACATCTCCTTAAGAGTGTATAAGATAGGTGGAAAAGTTGTAAATGAACTAATGAAGGCTGCATTGATTGAACAATGGGTTAAAATATTGTCTGTGTTTTTATTATTATAAAATTTCTTTTTCTAATATTAAAAAATAGTACCTTGAGTTTTGTGTGGGTTGTTTTCCAAGACCAATATTTCAACACGCGCAAGAAAAAGGTTCTGCACACTCTTATTATTTTAACATATTAGATATATAGATATTATAAAATGAGAAATTATATGTTGTACAACTAATGAACAAACTCTTATAATCAAAGAGAGAGATATATATGAAGAAAAGAAAGAAAAATAAGACAAATATGCTGAAGGTATAAAAAATAATATTATAAAAACTTATTCTATAAATAGTATAACTCTTATTAAATAGTACAATCATAGGTTTTAGAATTAGAGAGTGATCAAGGAAAAGAACAGGACCACAGTTACCAAATACCAAAAGCGCAAACACAAGAAAACTGGAATGAAGAAAGAAAAGCCTTATTTTAATAGAAGAAAAGTTGATAGATTGTAAACAATTTTTTTTTTTACAGAAAGATTGTAAACAAATTATTCGCCAAAAAAATCATGGAAATGGGAAAATAAGCAATATATATTTGAGGCACAAGATTAATCCTTAAATGCAAAAGGCTTCCTCATTCTGACACTACAAAGAACGATCGATGTTAAGAAGTGAAAATGAATAGGTTGATGGCAACTCCAAGCATTTCTTGTTCTACAGAATTTCATTCTCAAATTCGTTCCATCTTCTGGCTTTCCATGCTCTTCTTAATTTCTTACTTTTTTTATTCATTGAAAACCTTGTTATTTAGTATTTGTTTGTGTTAGATTTCATCTTAAAATCAATTGGTATTAAGTGAAGTTGTTTGAGTATTTCCCAATACACCCCCTTCACGCTTAGCACTTATTGGGCTTGGTGCGTGAACCACAAATGGTGGGTACTCGTCGCAGTGGAAGCGAAAACGAGGTCCCAAGGTCAGAACCTGCTCTGATACCATGTTAGATTTCATCTTAAAACCAATTGACATTAAGTGAAGTTGTCCAACAGATATATAAGCTGCACTCCAAGGATTGAGGCAGTCGATGTGGGACTTGGGTATTTTCCAATAGTTTGATGATCTTCCGGCTGGAAATAGAACATAGGAATAGCACGTAGCAAGTTTTACTTCTTTTATATCTGTTTATATATTTACTTTGGTTCAGTTGTTGAAAGTGAAGAATGCGGGGGTAAGGTAAAATAATAAAATAAAACTGAAGATGTGAGAAGTATTGAAAGATCGAATAATTAAGATTTTATTTCCATTAATTGTGAGTATACAATATATATAGAGAGAGAGTATAGAAAAATAATAAATTCAAAAATTATTTATAACTTGAATTTAAATTGTAACAACTTGTAATTAATTACTCTATCATATTAGTAGTCTAATATATCCCCACAAAGTTAAGATAAAGTCAATCTTATCAACTGAAGTTTGTGGTGCGAAAATGTAAGATTTTAGTGAGAAGATTTACATGTTGATCAAAGCCAACAAATATAAACTTAACCATTAGGCAGAAGTTATAACATAAGGCTTAGTTTCTTAAGAGAAAAAATACACATAACCACCATAAGGCAAAAGCAAACATGCTTAACCACCATAAGGCCGAAGCAAAAAGGTTTAACCACCATAAAACAAAAGCAAAAAGACTTAAACACTTAAAAAGACAAAAGCATGAAAATGACTTTACCACTTAAAAAGACAAAAGTAAGAAAAAGGTTTAACCATCTAAAAAGATAGAAACAAAATGATTTAACCACCTAAAAAGGTAGAAGCAAAAGAGTTTAACCATTTAAAAATACATAAACAAAAAAATGACTTAACCACCTAAAAGACAGACCTGAAAAAAATGGCTTAAACCACTTGAAAGTCAAAAACAAAATGGTTTAACTACCTAAAAAGGCAAAAATAAGAAGGTTTAACCATCATGAATGATTTCGGATGGAGGACATGATGTGATCCTCGTTATATAACTACCAAGAAGTTCTAACTTCAAGGAGATGAGTCATTTGGTAATTGACATAGGCTAAATTAGGGTAGATTAAAAGCAATGTTAGGTGATCATGAGAAAACAAAAAAAAAAGGATCAAATTGACTATTAAACTCATGGCTCTATGATATCAAATTGAAATGATGAAATAATTAAAATTTCATTGATATCTAACGGAGAGTGTATAAGAAATATATATATATATATATATATAGAGAGAGAGAGAGAGAGAGAGAGAGAGAGAGAGAGTATAGAGGAATAACAAACACAAAATTATTTATAACTTAAATTTAAAATATAAAAACTTATAACTAATTACTCTATCATATCAATAATCTAACAAGAATGACGGAAAGTGCTAAAGTGTTGAAAAAAAGAAGAGTTGAGTCTTGAATACATGAAAGTATTCTTAAAATTAAACCACCTTATGTTAATTAATATATAGAGAGAGGAGTGATCCATTTACTCTAAAAATAATTTTTTCATTTTCACTATTTATTTTCTTGATATCTAATTGTTAAGATTAATTACTTATTATAACTATTAGATCTAATGTGAAGACGAGGAAAAACTCTAAAAGAGTTGTTATATATATATATATATATATATATATATATATATATATATATATATATATATATATATATTCAATCACGTTATAAACATATATTGAGAATGGAGAAAATGGTTAAGAAACTAAACCAAATAGTCTTAAAGATATTTTTTCTTAATTTATTTATGACGCAAGGAAGAGAGAGATATAAATGGTACAATTCATTAGCAAACTAAATTCAAAGGTCAAGATATTATTATAGATTCTGCACTCAGATTTCAAGCTTGACTTTATAAATCTGGGAGAAAAAAGGTACTGTGTAGTTTATATATTAATGGGAAATTTGTCTTAATTTGTAACTTGATTGATAAGAGTTATTGTGTTATTGCAGAATTTAAATTTGATATGTTTGTGTGTGCACAGATATGAAGTGCAATAAAAGAAAAAAGTTATCAAATTACCCCCAAAAATTTGTGACAATGTTATGAAGGGCTTCCCCATATAATAAATATTAGTTGTTAAACTGAAATGATTTTAGTTCCCAAGCTATAGCTATATTGAAGCTCCTATGAATGATTGGAAAAAGGTCTAAGAAATCTCTATTTAGAATACCCTAAGCTAAGTACCTCCAGACTTCAACCCAATCTTCTAAATGCAAAAAAACTATTTAATCTATTCATAAATAATCCACCAGCTACTAAGTAAAATTTTTATCTAGCAGAAGCATGTTAGTACTGAGTCCTGTATAATATATTAACTATAAGTTCATTGAAATCTTCAATAATCCTTTATCAAAAGGAAGGTCCTTTTCTTTCTCTACAAGGTGAATAACATTAAAATTATTAAGACTAGTTCATAAGATAAATAATTAGAGAAAAAGAAAATCAACATATATATGAGCCCCATATTTGTCATCTTAAATTTGTAAGACAATATTTCCTTTTCGATCAAACAAATTAGGCCATTTTCAATAATGATAACGATACCAACATATATAAAGAAAAGTATCACTATTATCGAATATTTTAACATATATAAAAGGGCATTTTCAATAGGATCGTACATATATATTCTTTGAACATGGATATATAATGTCAGAGACAGTAATTTGATTATATAGGTGACCGTGATATTCGCCTTGGAAAGGTTGTCTTGCTGAGAATTTGAATCTTCCTAGGTAAAGTTGGTGCTGGGATATGTCACTAGCAAAGTTTATAATACATTTGAAAACGAGTTTTGAACTAATATAGTACTATATACTAATTAGGAAAAAAGTTTATCAGGACACGAAATAAAACTATCGCTTCACACCAGAACTCTATATTTATAGGAAAGTATCATCAAGTAATTCTGTTGCATACCAGGTTGACTGTTGTTTTGGTCTATTTGTAGTTTCATTTTAGATATGCCACGTGTTTGTTCATAATAAGCTTATTAGAGCATATTTACACTACATAGCTAAATTACTTGGTTATTTTGATTTTGTACATCTTATAATTTCAATAATTTAAACATTTTTCATTAAAATTTATTTTAATATTAAAATTATTAAAATGAGCGTTTAACTTAGTTTTGTGAGTCCTATAATATTTTAAAAATATATTATTTATGGGATAAATATTTTAAACGACTTCATATCATATACTCTAATAAATAAAAAAAATTAAGTAACAATACTTAAAATTAAACAAAAATACTTTATTAAAGATGCTTTTATAATGAAATCTCGTATGCTATTATTATTTACGGTTTAACCATGTAGTTTGTTTTTTATGAATAATTATGGTTCCTCCTCCTGTGACATTATCTGCTAGTGGGTCAGTCCTTGTCTGTGTTAATAACTTCTTAACAAAGATTGAAAAATATTAACACAAAATGGTAACTAATGAAAATGGATAGAGTGCGAATTACTCTTTCACACACACACACAAAAAAGGCACAAAAGTTGTGCGATAGTAAGTGTGAGAATTTCATTGTATCATTTGTTCAAAAAGAGAAACAGTCAATACAACTAATTGACATAGACAATGATTGTTTTGATTCTGTCCTAAATAGGTAGGTGCATGATTGAAATTCTAAAATTGGTAGTATAATTTCCTCCTCCTCAGGATTTGTTAGTTAATGCAAAGTTTTTCCTTTGTATTTGACTAATTATGGAATTTTTATTATATAGTAATTATTTTACTTTGAAGATTTTCAACATACTAGTATATTATATAATTAATAAGTATTGAATAGCTCATAAAATTAAAAGGAGGGTTTATACAAGGGTAAACAGCAACTCTTTCTCTCAGTTTAAAAAAAAAAAAAAAAGCAACTCTTTCTCATTCCCACACTAAATCAGTCCATAGAGGTGGATAAGAACACACTTAATCAGATTTTTATGTTTGTTGATGAGTGTTTATTTTCTCACTTCTAATCTGCGTTTTAAGTCTGGAATAAATGATTATAGATGGTGTTGAATAAAATTTTTTTGCTTATCATACGATAAATAAATAAAGGGTGTTGAGCTTATCTTAAAAATTGTTTTACTTTTTTGGTTAAAGAAATAGTCTTGGGTGATGATTTGGTTAAAGTTAGCTAGGCCTGTTGCCCACATGTCGACGAAAGATAATTAAAAGCCCATTTAAACGCTAGATTTTGTGCTTAGTCTATTTTGCTTGTGATCGAGTAAAATGGAATGTAGTTGATAATAAGCAAAACCTTTATTAAAAATAACATAATTCTTCTCTTTTTTTGGTTTTCCAATTACCTATCTTGCTCACTTTTCTAAAACAAAAACAAAAAATGAATGGCTAAATGATTCTAATGGTTCAAACATTCGATAGCGTTCAAGTTCTAAATAATAAAAAGTTCTAGGAAAACAAATGTAATGCAAACATGAACTTTCGGGTTAACGCATAAGATAACTTATAACTTTTTTGTGATTCATTTAAAGTGTGAATAATCAACTAAATCAAATTCAATTATGATCATTCTCTTATGGCTAAGCCATACAACCATGTTGGCTTGTCTATACATTCACGAGAGCCTTCATGGAAAAGAGGAGGAGAAAGGTGATAGAAAAGTTAAGTGGAGTATAGAGTGTATTATTGCAAAACTTCAAACGCTGATGTTTATATATACGTGACACATTGTCTCCGAAGGATAAAGATGACATTAATAAGATAGTAGATGCATTAATAAGAACCCAAAGATTATTAATGTATTCCCAGCATCACATGAATGAAGCACCAATAAACCAACATAGCATCTCCGGTTAATGAATTGAAGCCAACTATTTATGGGTTACGCGGTATTCCATTAACACAAGTTCTTTATAATGGTCACGTGACCATGTCCAGATGTTGGGTGGCATGAATTATGGCACAACTCAACTAGTTAAGTAGTAGTAAGATGTAAAAGGTTCTTACATTATTTTTTTATAAAAAAAATGTTTAAAATTATATGTCGTGGACATTCGGGATAGGAGAGCTTTTAATTTGTACTCCTAATACACTTTTTAACGTACTTTTTCAAATAAACTTATTATTATTAATTAAAATTTATTGAATATTATAATATCTTGAGAAATTCATCACATCAAAAATGAGATATTAATAATTTTATGATTTTTAATAAATTTTAGATAATAATAAAAAGAATGTTAATTAGAATGAGTTAGAAAGTATATTCTCCTCAAAATAAGTTAGAAAGTGTGTTACAAATGTTTCTCTTATACATAAACAATTACACATTTGACAAATGATGCAACTATATAAGGTCGTAATCTGATTTTGTGGTATAAAAAAAATCTCTTGATACTATTGATGTTAAAATATTTTAAAATTTTAATGTTTTAATTATCAGAATTTATCTTATTTTTTCATCTCCTTCCTAACTTTTATATATCTTTATTTAGAATTCTTGTTATTGAATTATTACACTCCTTTGTGATTTACTCTTAAGACTTTTTAGATTTTTTTTTTCAATCCACTTCGACTCAACCACTCCATGCAGTGACACTCCATAGTTCTCCTTTGAACCCACTTCAATTCAACTTGTAATTGTCACACTCACCACTTGAACACGCCACAATGAGATAGTGACTCGGTCTGTGACATAATGTACAATATTTATATCAAACTATATCATTACAACATAATAATTGTTCTCTTCTACTGTGACCATCCTTTTAGAGAGAATAGCAAGAGGACAAGTTAAAGCTTATATTGACAACGTGAAGCCCAATGTCGTCTCTCGAATGACTTGGAGATAAATTTGTTGATCCTTAACATTGTGCTTACCGATGCTGAGCTGAAACAGATAACTAATCCTGTAATGAAGGCATGGATTGATGGGGTGAAAGGTGTTGGATGAAGATTTGTTAGATGAAATTAGCACAGCTTCTCCGAGATGCGAGGTAGTCTAATAAATGCATCCATTTCTAATGAAAATGAGTGGATATCTTATTAATAGACTTCACATTAAGGATATCAAATAAAATTAATAATTAATACATTTAAAAGTAATTGTTTGTTATTTTTAAAATCAAAACAACAGAAAAATAAAAATTCATAAAAAATATTATCATACAATCATCATTCAATTATGTATTAAGTTTTGTAAACTAAAAAAAAAATAAACAATAGAAGTATGATTTTGTTGTACACTTCAACAACAAAATCATGTTTGTTAAATGTATTTATCCTTTCTTACATAACGTGATTCCGCTGTACAACATTTTTTGTATACCCCTCTTAATGCATCAGAATCGTAATTTCATTATGCATATTGAGAAAGAGTAAATTTAGAATTTTAAATAGTGGTAGTGGCAAATAGCAAAGTAGTTGGGACCACTAGCAACTACCCATTAAAATTGGAAGTCTTTGCAATGACATTGAAACCTTGCATTCTAATTCAATAAACTACGCACCCCATCAAGGTGGCATAACCGCACTTGTGGACAGAAGCATTTATGCCAACATATAATTTTTTTTATGTTAACCTTTTACCCCAAGACCTATGATCACACTAGGACATTATGCCTCATTGAGTGAAGAAGAAAACTAGCTAAGGGACAAAAACAAAAGAATCAAGGAAGAGGAGAACCAGAAAATCCTAAATCATCACCATGAAAGGAACAATTCAGAATCGTGGAAATTAAACTAATGGAGACAAAACTCAAGAGGCCATAAAGAAAATCCAAATAGACAAATTGCACAAGAAGCAAGCTGGTGCAAAAAAAAATGAACATTCAAATCAACAATAAAATGAAATATGTTGTTATTGACTTTCTAATAGGAAAAAAAAAACTTTTTTCATTAAATTGAATCAAATTTCAAACCCTAAGTTAAATGTTGATTCCAATCCACAAACTGGACTTTATTATGTATTCAAGATTATTCAATGTTCATGTATTAAAAATTTATATGAACTAGAAATTTATCATCCATTGGTTATTTGTTCTTTGAGAAATTATCACCCAAAACCAAAACCTAAAACCTAATCTATTGTTTATATTGTAGACTCTTTTCAAAAACCAAAAACTAATCTAATCCAAACTGAAATAAGTTAAGTGACTGGATTAAATGATTTTTCCCCCCTCAACCGATCTAATACAATTCTGAACTCCCTACTTACAATTGAATAGAATCATTTCATTTCATATTACAGGAATTTACATAATAAATGAACTTGGGACTAATGTCAACTATGAAAAAATGGATATAGGACCAGGTCAAGAGAGAAAGTATACAATAGAATTTCTAAGCTTCATGTATGCAATAAGTTTTTGCTATCAACAGGTGAGTCTGAAGCCATCTGCTTTAGCCAAAATGGAATGGAATGGTTCAAACACTATACAGCACAGGACCACATGATTTTACTCCCAAATTTCAACACACAATTGAAATATACGATCTTTTAACAACACACAATTTACCCAAGTGTAAAGTATCCAAGCATCCTGCAAAGCAAATGCTAGTTTGCATCAGTGAATTGTAAATATCTTTCCCATGTTATTATTCATTACAGATTTAAAGGGGTGCCAGTGAACATGATCCAATCAACACATTTGATTTCCTATGAATGCGAGTAACACACTCTTAATATTATTTTTTTAGAACTTTCTTATTTGTTAAAATTCATCTAGGTTCTACTAGTTTGGAAATGAGACCACATATTTAGTGGGTAGAGTACTCTAGTGTCGGGGAGAGTGTGTTAGATTTCATTTCTCACTAGTTAATTAAAGTCTACAGAGCCAACAGCTGTACCATAGACTCCTTACATGAAACACAGCAGCACTTGTGCTTAAGGATAAGCACAAGAAAAACTGCCTTTGATAGTTTGATTTTCTTAAACATTACCTTGTTTATGAACCTACCAAACTAGAAACATCTAAAATTATTACAGTGACAGGATCTAAACGGGCTAACATGTTTGTATCCATAGATATTCATTTCAGTCATGTCAAGGCAAACAGAGAAAGGAGAATTGAATCACTTTACCTAATAAGATAGTATATGAATATGAAGGCAAGTGTGAAATACCCCACAAGTGAGCATGTTTTCCTTGCTGATTTCTTCTCAAAAACCTACAAAATTCAGTTTCTACACACTAAATCATGTTCCGATAATGTGAAATTAAAAGATAAAATGAGGTACATTATACAGAAAATAAAAAAGTTACCTTTTTAAATCGATCCATGGTTCCCATCATCACACCCCTTGATCCGTCCATTTTGTTACCCTAATTTACAATGGAATCCAATCAGAATAAAGGGAAGAGAGTTTCTCACAGAAACACTGTGTTGTTTACATACCACCCGATCAAGCAACTGGTTATGACTCTCAACCTCCTCATGTATATCACCTGTTAACTGTTGATCAAGAAAATATTTACAGTCGAAGAAAAATAAATCAGCAGATCATATCATTTTAATGGTTCCTTCGAGCAAATTACTAACCAAATAATTAGAACATTATGCAACGAAACCAATAGGCTAAATAATTTCTTAGACATTAAATTAGCAATTGACCAATAATTCATACTTTGCAAATGGACATGCATATATTTGTAAATAGCACAACAGCTACAACAAGAGAAAATGTGTATTTCTATAATTTAAAGAAGCCCCATACAAAAGAACCAAGCCAAATTCTGTTAAAATGGATAAAGATATCACCAGCAATCATTGCCTTCAGTCCTTTTTACCGTAAATTTTTCAGAAAAAATTCATTCCATTTTATTTGTCATTTTAAGCGTTCAAGACAATATTAATTACTATTTTGTCAAATAACAATTATACCCTTACCTTCACGGCTTCACCCATTTATCGTGAAATTGCCATTAGAGGGAACGGAAGAATAATTAGTGATAGAAATTAATTAGTAAGATAGTTAAAGGGTATAATATGAAATCAGATAATAATTTAAATAAAAATAAGAACATTAATTCACTTAATTGTACTTCTTAATTCTTGTGTCACAACCTAAAAAGACACTTAAAAAAATGGAGGTAGCAGCAAATAAACAACTATGCACACACTTAATCTTTATTAACAAATCACAAGCATTTCCAGACCTGCAGTAATCATAAACTGGGGATCCCATTTGATGATCCCTTGTTTACAAATCAACTGATGACCATTAAAAAAAAATACAAGCATGCTTATTTTTACAATGCAGCCAACTAGAAACAGGGAAAGGATTTCCCAGTATTTAAGCAAATGATCCAAAATGGTAACAGGAAAATTAGAAACAACATATATGCACAAAGACCTTAAACAACAATAGAACCATGGCAGGTAATACTTTGAACACTAGCAGAACTTTTCCATGAACCTTTACATTAGTGAGAACTAAGAATTCCTATAGCCAGATGTTAAGACAAGAATTCAATTGATACTTCAAAAGCAAAATAGTACCTTAATCTTAAATAGAAAACTTACCCGTTTCAGAAAGGAAACTCTGTCCTGCAAATTCTCTATGGCTTTATCATTATCATGCTCATTAATTTCGCGTGAGTAAGAAGAAGAAGCCCTTAGACCACCCTCCTCCAGACTATCAAAACCATCTACAAGTGATGATCTGGAGGAGCGATTATCTCTGAAAATCAAACAGTTATGATGGTTAATACACAAGAGAACACCATTATTCCACAAAAATTAAACCAAACCTGAGGCCTTGAAAAGTCAAGAAAAGTAGCACAAGCCCCAATAATACATGAAAGCAAAACTTGAGGCCTCTGAGGGACAAACTTGAAGTACAAACCCAGGCTAAAAATTGAAGACAAGTCACAATTGGATCAAGCTAGTAGAATTTGATGGGGAGTGTCGAAGAACAAGTCCAGATTGGTGGGTTAGAAACAAGTTAAAGATTATATAAGAAAAATGGCCATGAGTCCAAAGTACAAGTATTTTTTTAAGAAACAGGCCACTTTGGCTAAAACCCACTAACTCTCTCACACTAACTATTGAATAACAATAATAGAGAATATTTGGCTTGCCTATTTCATAGTCTCAAGTGTGTATATATACAATAGTTTTGAATCAATTTGATTCTACAGAATCAATGCTATTTAATTCACATAAAGCTATTACTAAAAATATAATAACAGAATCAATGCTATTTAATTCACATAAAGCTATTACTAAAAATATAATAGACAAGGAATATTTTATATTCTAATACACCCCCGTAGTCGAAACGGGAGGAGGACGAATGTTGAGACTATCTCTGAAGTCGCTGAATAGCTGTAGCGGAAGGCCCTTTGTAAAAATGTCAGCTATTTGGTAGCGTGAAGGAACATGTAGAACGCGTATCTGGCCACGAGCAACCTTTTCACGCACAAAATGAATATCCATTTCAATGTGTTTAGTGCGTTGGTGTTGAATGGGATTTCCTGATAAGTAGACAGCACTAACATTGTCACAATATACTAGTGTGGCTTTCGCAATAGGACACTGAAGTTCTAAGAGTAAATTTCGAAGCCAACAGGATTCAGAGACAACGTTAGCAACACCACGATACTCTGCCTCTGCACTAGAACGAGAAAGAGTTGGTTGACGTTTGGCAGACCATGAAACTAAATTATCTCCAAGATAAACACAATAACCGGACGTGGACCTGCGGGTGTCCGGACATCCCCCCCAGTCAGCATCAGTATATGTGGTGAGTTTGTCAACTGAGGAGGGAGAGAGATGTAAACCGTGAGTGATGGTGCCTTTGATGTATCGAATGATTCGCTTCAAGGCATTCATGTGTTGTGTTCTTGGATCATGCATGAAAAGACATACTTGCTGAACGGCATAAGAAATATCAGGTCTTGTGAAAGTAAGGTATTGCAAAGCACCAGCAAGACTTCTATATTCAGATGGATCATGATATGGGTTGCCAGAGGTTCCACTGAGTTTTGCTTTTGTATCCACTGGAGTTGAAACCGGTTTGCAGGAGGACATGGAAGCTCTCTCAATGATTTCTTCAGCATATTTATGTTGAGAGAGAAACATACCACTGGAATGCCTGGTAACTGAGATACCTAGAAAATAACTAAGAGGACCCAAATCTTTCATAGCAAATTCGGAACTCAGTTTAGACATGATAGATTGGCGTAGAGTGTCAGAGGATGCAGTGAGAATGATATCATCTACATAAAGAAGGATGTAGGCCGTGTCATTGCCATTGTGGTAGGTGAATAATGAGTTATCACATATACTATGAGAAAAGCCCAAGGTAGCAACAAAATCAGTGAAGCGTTGGTACCAAGCACGAGGTGCTTGTTTAAGACCATAGAGAGACTTCTTCAACAAGCATACATAATCAGGGTATTGCGGATCGCGGAAGCCAGCAGGTTGGTACATGTACACGGTTTCATTGAGATTACCATGTAGGAAAGCATTTTTGACATCCAACTGATGAAGACCCCATGATTTGGAAAGAGCAATACTGAGAACCGTTCGAATAGTTGCTGGTTTAACTACGGGACTAAAGGTTTCTCCGCAATCGACACCAGTCTGTTGATTCGAACCATTACCGACTAGCCGAGCCTTGTACCTTTCAAATGAACCATCAGCTTTCTTTTTATGCCTGAAAATCCACAAACTTCGGATAACATTAGCATCAGTTGGACGGGGCACTAAGTCCCACGTCTTATTTTCAATAAGAGCATTATATTCGTCGGTCATGGCCATTTTCCAATTAGGATCTTGTAATGCATTAATGGGATTGGTAGGCAAGGGAGAAATTGAGTGTGAAGCTGATGCGTGGAGATTGAAAAGTTTGCGAGGCTTAATAATGCCATGTTGTGCTCTAGTGGTCATTTGAGGGGAAGGGGGTGATGGTGACGATGAGCTGATTGGTTCGGTAGTTTGTGTGGAGGAAGGGACAGAGGTTGATGATGGCATATGTTGGGAGGTGGGGGTCGTAGTAGTGCGATTGGGTAATGAGATAGGTGTTGGTAATGGGGTAGTATTTGGATGAGGGGAATGTTGGTTAGGCGTTGGTGTCATGAGGGGTGAAGAGGTTGGGTCGGTTTTAAGAAATGGTGTGTCGCTTGTATCCAAAAAATCATAACTAGAGGTTGGAGGAGCATTCAAGGCAGAAAACGGAAACGTATTTTCATCAAAAGTAACATGCCTACAAAGAATAATTTTACGACTCGACAACTCATAACATTTATAACCTCGATGATTTGAAGGATAACCTAAAAAGACGCATGGAGTTGAGCGAGGCTGTAATTTATTTCTAGTTACAGAGGGAATAAGAGGGTAACAGAGACAACCAAAAACTTTAAGGTGAGAATATGACGGATCTTTTTGGTAGAGAATTTTAGTAGGGGCTGGTAGGGCAAGCTTTTTGTTAGGGAGTATGTTGAGGAGGTAAGTAGCCATCTGTAGTGCATGATGCCAAAAATGAGATGGGAGAGAAGCATGGGCCAGGAGGGTGCGAATGATATTATTGATGGTGCGAATTTTTCTTTCGGCTTTTCCATTTTGGGGTGAGGTGTATGGACAAGAGAATCGAAACGTCATTCCATTTAGTTCACAAAATTTATGAAAATGTGCATTGTCATATTCTTTTCCATTATCACATTGAAAACATTTGATTTCTCTTTCAAATTGTGTTTTAATATGAGCACGGAACTGAATAAAGATGGAATGGACTTGAGATTTATTTGCAATTGGAAAAGTCCACAAAAAATTCGTGAAGTCATCTAGGAACAAAGCATAATAACGATGTCCACCTGAGCTGAGCACAGGGGACGTCCAAATATCACTGTGAACAATATCAAAAGGCATCATAGTATAAGAAGAAGATTCATAAAAAGGTAATTTTGTGTGTTTTCCAAGAGGACAGGAATGACAAAAATAATGCTTTGGAAGCTTATTACATAAAATAAAATTGTTTCTTTGTAGAGAATTAAAAACTGGAATATTATGACCACTACCAACGATAATATTATTGCTCATATTGGAATAAGAAGTGAGATTACCTCCATTTGCAGTCATGTGAGAGGTGGCCCCGGTATCCATGTACCACTGATCATCGGGAGGAGCCATAGAAAGAGTATGCATCGCAGCTTGAATGTCGGTTGATGCATATGATGGTTGAGCATTATTTGCTGATGTGGCTGCCATATGAGCTTGTGGAGGCTTTGGTCCAAGAATTCCTTGCTGGCGAGGAGTGGACTGATGTTGCCAATTTGGCGTAGTTGGGTACGGACATGGTGGCGTGGCCCATGGTTGCCACGGTGCAGCCCAAGGTGGAACAGCCCACTGTTGTTGTTGCTACCTTGGGCTTTTCTCATAGTATATGTGATAACTCATTATTCACCTACCACAATGGCAATGACACGGCCTACATCCTTCTTTATGTAGATGATATCATTCTCACTGCATCCTCTGACACTCTACGCCAATCTATCATGTCTAAACTGAGTTCCGAATTTGCTATGAAAGATTTGGGTCCTCTTAAAAATATAATAGACAAGGAATATTTTATATTCTAATACTAACACTCACATACTCTTGGACAAGCGCTCGGGCATAAAACAAATTTCTAATACAACCAATACATGAAAAATGAAAGCAAAGTATCTAGTAAGGTAATTGACATGAAATGTTATCCTGATTTTTATTAAAAAAAACATTTTTATTTAATTTTTAATTTCATTTACTTGTTGGTCATGGGTTCGAATCCGGAAACAGCCTCTTTGCATATGCAAGGGTAAGGCTGCGTACAATATCCCTCTCTCATACTTTCGCATAGCGAAGAGCCTCTGGGCACTGGGGTACGAAAAAAAAAAAAAAGTCGGCATCAGCTCACAAGGGCCGAAAACAGAGCAACAACTTCAAAATCTTGCACAATTTATAAACTTAATGACAAGGCACTGTTGAAATCAACATCTAGACATAAATAAATAAATAATGCATTGCATCATAGCTTCAACCTCTCTGATTCCCAACAAATCAAAATCCATACTTTTTCCTAGTGCAGGAACCAGCTCAACAGGTGCGGTAAAAGAGATGGTCTCCAGCTCATAGCTAATTAGCTCATTCATAAACAGCACAACAAAACACAGTTTAAGTTAACATCAAGCTATAAACAAATAAGGAAGTTTTCACTTTCTAGAGCATTCCTACTTCCCTTGTTTGAACTCAAAAAATGGACATTGGATTCAATGCAAGAGAGCCCAGTGAGTTCTCAGCAGTGTACATGTACACATACCCCAACATACGAAAAGGTTGTTTCCAGCATTTAAACCCATGTCCTACAAGGCACAAGGAAGCAACCTTACAATTGCATTGCACCAAGGCTTCACTCTCTTGTTTGAACTCGAAATCCTCCAATTTTCCAAAACTTGTCACCCTATTAAAATCTTCACTCTTCTAATTTTTCTTTTCTTTTCAGTATCAGTAAAAAGCATTAACCAGTTAGCAAGTGATTCACATCTTTCCCAGTGACATGATACCTTCTACCTCTTTGTTCTCAAAAACTTTAGGACCCAGGCATATCATTAAATTTCCACGGGCAAGTTTGGCTTGAATCGATTTAAAAAACAAAAATCATGATTTCAAAAGCTCTATGTGTGTCTGGAATTGGATTACTTTATTTTTCCTTCAAAACAGCCTATAATCAAAATCCTAACTGAGAAATTAAAAAAAAAAAAACAATTTTCCCCCCAAAAAAATCCAAACCAGGCATGCACTCTCACTGAAATTTTGCTTTGAATACAAAAAAGCTTAATCTAAACACTCAAATACTTTATGATCCTCTTCAACTTCACCTTGTTACTGAACAGCTAATGAACAATGCACGTGCATTTCAAAGCAATACTCATTCCAAAATCCAGATCCAGCATTGCCCTGAAATCCAAATCATCCTTCAAACCTAAGCACTACCCAACCGCATATCGAACCAAAAAGGTTGCAATCAACGAATGCACCACAAAGCACAAATTAAAATCGAGGGAAAGAACAGATCAAAGAACAAAAGGGGAGTCATTTCGAAAACAAACCTTCGGTAACTCATGACTCGCAAAACGCGTTTCGGGACTCACGCAGATTTTGGCAATTATGTGCAAGATCTTGTGAGAAAACGTTGAGAACGTGTTTTTGTTCGAGATCCGAGAAAGAAACCGGTGTGTAAGGTGATTGGGTTCGTAAGTCGTAACTGTGAGAACGAGTCAAAACGGTATCGTATCTTTATGCTCTTCTTAGTTACCTTTTTATTTTTTATGAATTTAATTATGTATTAGTATTTCATAATGCGATGTGTTAATCAATTAGAAATTATTTCATATATAATATAAATTAATTAATTATTATAAAAATTATTCATCTTAATATACATAATAATAATAATGTATTTATAATTAAATAATAATAAGTGAATTTTGTTACATAATTGTATCTCAAAGTTTACCATTGAATTGAAAGCTTATAACTTATAAATCATATTATAGTAATCTAAATTTGTCTAATACTCCATTATTATATATATATATATATATATCAAAATTTACATAAAATGTACTTTTGAAATAAAAAAAATGAAAAAATCTTTTATTTTATATTTATAACTGTTAAATTCAAATAAAAATTAACATTTAATGCTCTTATATCTTCTTATTTCAAAATTCACATTTATCTCCTGTATTTTTTTCACTTGATATGTTTTATGTATGTAGGGGAGGAATAAAATTATTTTCACATAGATCATATTTTTTTTCACTAAGCTTAGAAGGAAGTTTCAATGGTCTCATTCGTTGTTAGAAGCAAATCAAGCGGTAAACTTATAGGCAAATTTTGGTCAATCCGACTTAGATGCCATATTGCCATTCAGAAGGTTTTTAATTTTGCGCCTTGAAATTTCAATATCCACAAAACTTAGATTTAATACTATATTTTTTTAAGTGTTTTGTTATTTTTAATTAGAATTGGAGATTTGCAGCCTCTAGTTATTTAATGTGATTAGTCCCCCCATACCAAAAATAAATTAATTAATGTGATTAGTTGCTTAGAAACATATTTCCAAACACATAGCATGTAGAGTATTGAGGTGGAATTTTAATTTCTATTAGTAAACGTAAAACTATAATTAAAAAAAACTACATTTAAACTCTGTAGTGTTAAATAAGTATAAAATTCATTGCTTGAGCAGATGACCTAACAGGCTAACACATGTAATAGAAGCAGTGCACTATAAGGATGTGCTTAATGCTCCTCTTTTAATTTTTTGTTTTAGTTTTTTCTTTTTTACAACCTTTCAAAGAACTCTCTTAAAAGCTACTCAAAATTTAAGCCATGCCTAAACAATGCATAACTCAGCTAGCACGTTAATCAATTGCCATTATTATCTGCCTCTCCATGTATGTGCATTCCTTAAAAAAAGTGACTAAGTGAGAGATAATATTTTGCTCAATTACATAATGCAAATCCCGTGATTAACTATTTAAATCCACTATAATATCATATCAATGTATTGAAATTAAATTTGGTTCCCATCAATATATTTATTGCACACGCGAAGTTTGTCTCTGACCGTAAAGGGTTCATCAACTGATATCATCAATAGAAAATCTTTTAGCTAATTGCCCAACAATAGGAAGAGTTTGAGTCGTACAGTAGTACACATTGCTGCTATAAAGAAGGCATTAATTCAAAATTGACTACACACCAATTTGGTGGACGAATTATAAGTGCTTCCCAAGCACACAACAACCTACTATTAATCACTTCTCTACACTTTCTATGTTACAACCCTAAAATCAATTTACTCAAACTCAATTATAAGTTCAGGGTATAGTTGAAATTGGTGGAGCAGCAACATTGAATAAGTAAACAAAATTTTGGAACCATGGATTTTTTTTAAATGGACATGATTATATCTTTGAGAAATATTGTTGTGGCATTTTGAACATAAGGATATAATAATTGAAAAATGAACATTACTATGTGTGTTGTTATTGCCCATCAAGCGCAATTGTGCTTCATTTAATGGCTAATGCCATGCATGCACCTGCCTAACTACTACATACCAAAAACATATTTTATTCCTTTCTTTTTATCGCTTAATTAAAGTTAAAATAGTATGAATTAAGAAAATAATCAATCTCTTCGTTTTTATTAGAATTATTATATATTTCTGATATGTCCTTTATTTCTCTTATTTACTTTTTATATTGACATTTCATACATTATTGCTCCTTTTAAAGGTATAATATTTTTTTTTTCAGTTTTTATAAAGGTATAGTTGAGATAATAATAATAATAATTAACATCATAAATGTTAAGTCACAAATAAGAAGAAAAGAAACGGCGCTAATCTTAATTTTGCTAACATCAACTGTATGACAAAATCAGTTATTACATAAAAAATGCAATACCATCATAAATACCTTATATCCAATAATAAAAACTTCTCAATTTTACATGATTACAATATTTTTCAAAAGATATTTATGCAAAAGGCTTATAATATTTCTATGGCCATGATTTCATGAACCGAAACAAACCCATATGTTAATGAGGAAGAAGAATCTAGCAAGTGTGGACCTTGATTTTGAGTCACATAATGAAAAGCAACTCATAAAAGAGAAAACCACCCACAACTTCAACCCCCCACAAAAGATTAATGGCACTCAACTACACACACTATTTGGAAGGCCCTTTTATTGTCAGAGTGAATGCCCTCTTCTATCTACCCACCTATGTTACTTATGCCACTTCATGGCGCCTACTTTCCCAGCCTGGACTTAGTAATTATATTAATTAAACTGACAAGGTAGCTAGTGTTTTGTGTTCCCACTAAGATATAACAACTAAATGAAGGAAAAAGTTTAATTCAGATCTGTCACTTTTTATGCTTAAACAAGAAAATAACACTACAATCCATGAATGTCCTACACCCCAAAATATAACTATTTCATGAATCTTTAAAAATCCAGGTTTTATTATGTTGATCTTCTTTTTTTTTTTTTTACATCACAGGCTAATTTTTCAAGTTTTAACAAAGAAAAAATGAATTTAATAAGCGTCATTTTACAAGATAGTTATTTTAAATATTAATAAATTTACTATATATATAACAATAATAATAATAATAATAATAATAATAATAATAATAATTTTAATTTGTGATTAAATAACAATATTTTAATTCATTCATAAAATATATCACAAATACTGAAATACTATATTCTTGACTACTGTCAGAGCGCACACACATTTTGGGGTGATTTGATTTATGATTTCCTAATGAAAAAACTGCTTTAGCATAAATGTCGACATGAGTTTAATATAATATTATATAGAGGTACTGGTATGCTACTATGATATGATATGAAGCAAAATTAAGCAGAAGATAATAAAGTTTCAGCTGGGGTTATAAATGAATGTCACAGGTGACAGCATGGTGGATCAGCAATGCTGTGCCACTTCAAGTCAAGGCAGTCTTGTCATAGTGTGATTTTCCTAAGTTAGTAAAGTGGTTCAAACAGTGCAGTGAAAGCATAAGTCACTTCTTTTTCATCAATATGGTAATCTCATCTTGGCCTCTACAGCATTGTAGGACACCCATATTTATCACCATAATGGAAACAAATCAAGAGATTTGAGCAGAGTGGTGGATGTATGTTGATTCTCTAACATGTACAAAAATCTAGAAGAGTTTTTCTGGTGGAAAAGAAAATTATAGAATCTTGGGAGAATTATTGTTTGGATATCTTTTCATGATTGTGAAAAGTAGCTGCCAATTCAATATTCAATTTTCAGAAAACTTTTTTCTAGAAGAGCAACAATGATCTAGCCTATAAATGACATCCTAAACGATATTGCAATCATAAAGACAAAAGATAAGCACTGGAGGTTCAAACATGACAGATTAAATAAAGAAAGTTATCAACATATGCTACAAATCCAACATTTGTGATTTAATTCAAAGTCCGTAACAGGAACAAGCATCTTTAATAGATTGATAACCAATAGAGAGACAGCATCAATGTACAGTATTTCCCTTCATCAGTACTATCTGGGAAATTTCAAACAATGTAAAGTCCCTCACTCCATCCTAAGGAAAATATAGCAATTTATAATTCAGTATGCATTCATTCTTTGAATAGGCACTATGAACCGCTTAGAAAGGTTTAAGGGAAAATTAACATACCGGCAAGAAAACTAGACCTTATGACTTGATCATGATACAAAAGAACTAGAATAGAAATACAAGCACCAACAAGTCAACACCAGCTTAAAAATTAAGATAACAATACTAGTTTCTGTGGTATTCATGACAACAATTCTAACAAAGCATACTCTAAGTAGTAAGCAATCTGTACATAAATATATATACAAGTTCAGCATTAACTTCTATGCCCCTTTATAAATATGACTGCTTATCCACTACGCAAGTCAAACTGTAAATAAATACATCCAAGTCTTCAACAGTATTAATCTTCAACGTGCAAAGCTCATAGTTCCACATTCTATTGAGATAATATCCTAAGATATTTAAAAACAAGAAAATGCTCACCACCATATTGAAGATTTCAAAATTTAAAATGTACTCAAATCAATTGAGAAAAGAATCTCCACATTGCAATTGCCACTCCACACAATCTTCAAAATCGAAACTGCTTGCACAATCCAGTAGAGCATTTTGTTGATGCTCATACCGGCATATGTAATTCAACCCAACAAGAAGTTCACAGATTGATTCCTCGGTCTTTTCCCTGTCAGCAAAGTATAAAGTCTGAAGTAGCAGAACATTTGTCCGGCTAACAATTTGGTGTTGCTCAAAATTACGCTCACTTTGCCATCTGATCATGTTATGCCCAAGTGGGGCGAGCCACTTGAGTATCCCATCAAGATTCTCCTTCCAGTCATGGGCAAGAGGAGCATCATATATGGCCAAACTCTTGACATAGGACTTCAGTTTGGCCTTGAGAGATAACCTTAAGCTCATCGGTAGCATCTGATATAGATCATCCCTCGCTTCCTCGCCAACTAAATGCGGGTAGCGAAGCAGCTTCTCAATGACAATTATGACATTGGCATAGTGCAATGCTAGAGCACAGCCTCCAAGTGTGGAAGGAGGAGCATAAACAGCTAACCTACTTTTGGGACCTAATGTTGAGCAACTTTGTACACCAGATTTGGCTTGTCTAAGATCTCCGGTGAAAGGAACGCCACTTCGGCTATGACTTAGAATACCAGAATGGCACGCGTGCTCCATCTTCATGCTATTATTCCCTATCCCAACACTGCAACAGCTACTATGATGGTCCTCCCTATTGACATCATCAGCATCATCAAATTTTGAAACTGAGCTACTCAAACTTAGGCATTCCATGAAAAGTCTTCCCGCACTTGTTCCACATGGAAAACCAAAATCTTCAAGTCGAATAGGCACCAACTCGCCTCTCCTCAAATCAATCTGAGGCCTACTAGTAGCTCCCCTTCTCTCCGCCACAGCCATTCTTCCAACCGAACCCGGATGGAATCCATTTCCCTTGCTCTGATTGCGCTTCAACCTCTCCGAACTTGTGTGAGCATTAACATGGCCCGACACAAACCCCGATTCATTTTGCGTACCTGGCGAGCCTCCACCAACACCAGGTCCAAGGGCATTATTCCTCAAAGCAGATTCTCCAAAGATCACAGAAATCCTGGCATAAATGGTACAAACTGTCCTAGCCAACAACTCAACAACCTTATCAAAGTTCTGATTCCAAAGGGAAACATCCTTAAGATGCCTCACATCTTGCTTCTGCCATATGAGCTTCTGCTCAAAAGCCCTCCTACTCTCCTCATGCTGATTATGCTGAAACTTCTTCACTGCTTGCTCCAACTCATTCAACACCACCATCTCACTGTACAAGTTCCTAGTAACAGTAACATACCTATCCATTTTCCTCACCATTCCCTCCATATGCTTAACAAGGAACCCCAATTCCTTGACATCTATAACCCCACCAACAATGTCCCCATACACATGCTCAAACCCTTGCAAGGCAGGCTCAGAGCACTTCTTCCCCAACCTAGAGACAACACTAGCAACCCTATTCAACTCCTCAAGCTTCTCTGCCAGAGCCAGCTCAAGGAGATAATCCTCATCAGAGGACACCAAATTCCTAACACCCTCTGAGTCCAAGATCTCATTCCTCAGCTTTGAGATCTCAGACTCTGACAGTGACCTGTGGAGGTGCACAGTTTTTGACATCACATTTGCTACCTCAAAAGAAAGAATACCTATGGTTTCTTTAGTATCTGACCTCTTGTGGTTCGGTTTTCTCTTTGTCAAGGTTTCAAGAAGAAGGGCATGCTTGAGATTGGAACTTACCTGGTTACCCATCTTTACAATCCAAGCTTCTGCGACCATAGCTGCAGCCACACACACACACTTTCTTCAAAATGGGGTGTCCCAAAAACTCTGAAATTATCCACTTCTACACCCGCAAAGGTGTAGCCTTTGGGAACATATGAAAACCAAAGTGAAATTCAGACATCAGAATAGATAGGCTTTGTGAGGGGAATTGGAGAGAGACCCATTAAGGGGAACAAGAAGAAGAGGCCAAAGGGTTGTCAAAGTTGCAAGCTTTGGTTGAATTGTTTGAGGGGCATGGTGATAATTGATAAATAAACAACAACAACAACAACAAAAAGGGGGAGGAAGAAGGAAGAGAAAATGATGTGAATGGAAGAAGGAAGAGATAGTGGAAAAGTCAGTGAGTGTTGAAGAAAGTTAAAACATGGGGGAGAGAGAAAGGTAGGTGTGGAATGATGATGGGAAAAGAGTGGAAGGAAGGAGGTTGCAATTGTTGCAAGAAGGGACAGAGGGTTAGTTAATAGTTATAGCATGCGCTACAAATTTGAGTGCTAGGCGTGAAGAGAAGAAGGATGATGGGTGTACTTGATTGAGCACTGCAGCAATAACAAGAGAGAGAGAGAGAGAGAGAGAAGAAGAAGAAGAAGGTGTGCGTTGGTTTTTGAAGTTTGAGAGTGTTTGTTGGTTTGATGATTGGTGTCTGGTTTTCAAAAGGGGTATCAGAATTTTAGAAAGTGGACTGTGGACTAAAGGGGTTTTTAAATTTGGAAGCATTGTAGCTGCTCCATTCATTCATTCAATTCTTCTCTTGATTTTTTTAATGGGTCTTCTTGTGACCTCCCTCCGGACTCCGGGGTCATAGAAACTTAGGCAATGAATGTGTCGTTTATTTGAGTAAAAATTAAGTTTGGATTTCTTGAAATTCATATCGGGTTTTATACCGTAGGAGTCCATGTGTCGAACACTCAAAATGAATCTATAACTTCAAAATATCAATTTTCAAAGTTTCGGATATTTGGATGAGGAGTTCAAGTATCAGAACTCTAAAGCACCAAAATAGGTTCTCTAGTGTTCGACTAACCGAATAGTGGACACACTCCTTAGCATAATCAAAGACTATGACTATGAAGATGTAATGCTAAGTAATTAATGAAACAGTAATTCAATTGGAAAGGGACGAAGTACTTTTATTGATGGATAACAACTCTTAGTTTTCAGTGTGAAAATAAGAGCAAAAGTACAAGATGCAAAAGAAATTCAGAATGGAAGAGAGAATAATCAGAGAGGAAGAGAATTTTCATTCATCATACATCATGCCTATCACACTCCCACTACTTTCCCTTATACACTAGTGGGATTCCGTTATTTTCCAACTTGGTTTCTTCTCTCTCTTCCCACGTCCCAATTCCTCAAAATCAGCAAGTTTGTTATGCAATCCTCTCTCACTTGATGACTCAGCAGTATTGTTAACCTTCTCCCCACGTGACATTCCATTCGTTACATTGCCTTCCCCTTTAAAAACAACCTTGTCCTCAAGGTTGAAGGTAGGATAGCTTGCCTTGATATCTTCAATATCCTCCCAAGTAGCTTCATCTTGCAAGCCATTCTCCCACTGCACTAGTATCTGCTCAATCTGATTGTGCCCTCTGATGATAATTCGACTTGCTAGTATTTTCACAGGCTGCATAACTGGTCCCATTTCTGTGACTGTCAAAGGCAATGGCAGGTAAGGATCTTGAGCAGTCCCATTGAATGGCTTCAGCTGGGACACATGAAAAACAGGATGAATTCGTGCAGCAGAAGGCAACTCCAACTTATAAGCAACATCACCAATCTTGGCCAGCACCTTAAATGGTCCAAAGTATCTCATGGACAGCTTTTGATTCTTTCTCAGGACAGCAGAATGCTGTCTATAAGGCTGCAGTTTCACCAGTACCTCATCTCCTATTTGGAATGACACATCCAACCTCTTCTTGTCTGCTTGTCTCTTCATGACCTGTTGTGCTCTTGTCAAATTAATTTTAAGCTTAGCTAACAATGCATCTCTGTCAGTTAATTGTTCCCTCACTTCAGCAGGATCATCTATAGAACAGGCTTGCCTGGTCAGTGTAGGAGGCTCTCTCCCATACAAGGCTCTGAATGGAGTCATGCCTAAGCTCATATGATATGCAGTGTTATACCAAAACTCTGCCCATGGTAATGCCTTTACCCAACCTTTAGGATGTTCATACGTGAAGCATCTAAGATACATCTCCAAACATTTATTCAGCACCTCAGATTGTCCATCTGACTGTGGATGATAAGCTGATGACATGGCCAATGTAGTACCTTGTAACTTGAATAAATGTTGCCAAAAAGTACTGGTAAAAACCCTATCTCGATCAGACACTATAGATCTTGGTATCCCATGTAATTTGACTATGTGACTCATAAATGCCTCTGCTACCACCTTACTGTTATAATCAGCTTTTAATGGAATGAAATGAGCATATTTGGTGAGTCTATCAATGACTACCATTATGACAGATAATCCAAAGGAATTTGGTAAACCTGTGATGAAATCCATGGCTACATCTTCCCAAACTTGTTGAGGAATAGGTAAAGGTTGGAGTAGTCCTGCTGGCAGTGTATTGTTTGATTTAGCTTGTTGACAAATCAAGCATTTCTGTATATAAGCTTTGACATCTTCCTGCATCTTAGGCCAGTAGAATTGAGCTTTCAGCCTTGCCAGAGTTCTAGTTATACCTGCATGCCCTCCAATAGGTGAGCTATGATATTCTTGGAGTATTTTGTTCACAATCTCTTCCTCAGCAGGTATTACTACTCTATCTTTCCAATACAGTAAGCCTTCCCTAACTGTATAATGACTTGCATTAGCACCTTGCTTGTATGTCTCCATCAACTGTTTCAAATGAGGATCACTAATTAGTCTAGCTCTCAATTCTTCCAAGAAGATAGAATGAGGTTCTGACCATGCTAGCATAAACATTCTTGATAAAGCATCAGCTGCTTGATTATCTTTCCCAGGCTTATATTCAATCTTGAAATCATACCCTAAGAATTTGTGTAACCAAGCTTGTTGTTCAGGGGTTTGTAAAGACTGATCCATCAAACTTTTCAAACTTCTTTGATCAGTCCTGATAATGAATTTGTTGCCTAATAAGTAGTGTCTGAATTTGGATAGAGCCTCAGTAATAGCTAGCAACTCCCTGGTATAAGCTGATTGTTTCTGCATTCTAGGTGCCAATTTTTTTGAAAAATAAGCAATTGGGTGGCCATTCTGTCCCAACACTGCTCCCACACCAATACCTGATGCATCAGTTTCCAGAATAAATGGTTGAGAAAAATCTGGTAGTGATAATACTGGAGCCTCCGTCATGGCTTTTTTGAGCTTGACAAATGCTGCTTCTGCTTCATTATTCCATAAGAAACTGTCTTTTTGTAAAAGATCAGTTAATGGTCCAGCAATATTGGCATAAGATTTAATAAATCTTCTATAATAGCCTGTTAAGCCTAGAAATCCCCTTAACTGCTTGACATTATTTGGAGTAGGCCAATCTAATACTGCTTGTACCTTTGTATTCTCCATGGAAACTCCTAACCCAGATACCTTGTGGCCCAAGTAATCAACTTCTGTATCTCCAAATGAACATTTGGACAATCTAGCAAATAACTGATGTTGCTTCAAGGTCTGTAGCACAGATTCCAAGTGCTTGAGATGATCCTTCCAAGAAGCACTATATATCAAGATGTCATCAAAAAACACAAGAACAAATTTTCTGAGAGCAAACTGAAATATTTTGTTCATTAAGCATTGGAATGTGGCTGGTGCATTAGTAAGACCAAATGGCATCACTAACCATTCATAATGGCCATGATGTGTTCTAAAAGCAGTTTTCTCTCTATCCTCAGGCTGTACCAGAATTTGATGGTATCCTGACCTCAAATCCAGTTTTGAAAAATATTGAGCTCCATGTAGTTCATCTAGCAGTTCATCCACTGTTGGCATTGGAAAGCTATCCTTCACAGTGATTGCATTCAAAGCTCTATAATCTGTGCAGAATCTCCAACTTCCATCTTTCTTCTTAACAAGCAGTATGGGTGAGGAAAATGGACTGTTACTTGGTTGAATGATGCCTTGAACCAACATTTCTTGTATCATCTTTTCAATCTGATCCTTTTGTGTGTGAGGATATCTGTATGGTCTTACTTTAACGGGGCCTGACCCTTGTTTCAGTGGTATAGCATGATCCTGTTCCCTCTGAGGTGGCAGTGATGCTGGTACTGCAAACACTTGAGCATAAGTGTGGAGTAAGATGGCCAATTCAGGATCAATATTTGTTGGTAAATCCTTCAAAGTGTCTTCTGGTACTTCCTTCTGAATCAATTGTATTGCAAAGCACTCTTCAATTGACTTTGTGTTTTGCAATCTTCTGAAATGATGGAGCTGAGCCTGTGTTGCTTCTGAATTACCTTCACCTTGTAAAGTAATGAATTTATCATTTTGGAAGAATTTCAAGGTCAATGCTGCATAGTCAGCTACATGAGGACCTAATGTTGCTAACCATGTGGACCCCAATATCACATCTGCACCAGAAATTTGTAACAAGTACACTGGCACTTTCACTTCTTGGCCTTGAATATGTAATGGTAATTGCTGAACAATTCCTTCTGCACTCAGAATCTGTCCATTTCCCACTAAAACTCGAAGATTAGGAGCTGGTTCCACTGGTAACTTAAGCACCTGAGCCACTCTAGGCTGAATGAAGTTGTCAGAGCTACCTCCATCCACCAATATCTTAACTGCTATGCCTCCCACTTGGCCAGTAAATCGAATAGTGCCCACACCATTTGATCCTCTCATAGCATTTAAGGACAAATGATGAGTATCATCATCCATGTTAGCTTCTTTAGTCACCATTACCTGTTCATCAGTTTGATCCTCATCTGTTTCCTCCAGTTGTAACAGCATAACTTGTCTATTAGGACACTTGTGTGCAGGGGAAAATTTTTCATCACAAAAGTAACACAGATTCTTTTCTCTTCTCAATTGAATCTCAGCAGGGGAAATTTTTTTGATGTTTTGGTTTCGAAGGTTGAATGGTTTGGTTGATGGTGTAGGTAGAAGTGGTGGTAAATTTGGTTTTGGATTGTCATTTTTTTGGTTAGTTGGTGGATATTTTTGTGTGGCTGAAGTGTTTGAGGTAAAATTTCTGGTTAGGTTTGAGAATGTTTTTGTTTTAGGTGGAGAAGTGTATTTTTCTTCAAATAATTTGGCCAATGCAACTGCCTTGGTTAAGGTACGGGGTTCCATTGCTTTCACATCCCTGCTGATTTCTTCCTGCAACCCACTAACAAAGCAATCCAAAATTGCCTCTGCACTTAATCCATCTACTCTATTTACTAGAGCAGTGAATTGCATATAATATTCATTCACAGTTGCAGATTGATTCAGTTTAAACAAAGTAGCACGAGGACAGTCATAAGCAGATGGTCCAAAATCAAGTTCTAAGGCTCTAGTAAATGCTTGCCATGAACTGAATGGTTCAGTTTTTTGAAGCATTTGATACCAAGGGACAACATCCTGATCTAAATGTACTGAAGCAATAATCAATCTATCAGCATCTGGTGTTGCATAGTAATCGAAAAATTGTTCAGCCTTGAATATCCAATCCATCACATTTTTTCCATCAAAGCGAGGAAAATCAAGTTTGACAGATCTCACCTGAAACGAACTTCTCTGCTGCTCTTTCTGTGAGTTCGATGCACCATGGGAAGACATCGGAATGTTTTGTAGACGCTGTAGCACCTGTGACATTACTGCATTCAGTTGTGAGAATTGAGAATCATTCGTCGACTGCATCACTTCAATCTTCTCCATCTGAGCGTGATTTGTAGCTTCCAACCGTTCAATATGGTTCTGAAGATCGTCACTAACACGAGTAATCGCATCAGCGTTTTTCTTCAATTCTGCATAAACCTCCTTCATACGGGTGTTGTCTGCCATGGTGAGATGAAAGCACCAATGTAATGCTAAGTAATTAATGAAACAGTAATTCAATTGGAAAGGGACGAAGTACTTTTATTGATGGATAACAACTCTTAGTTTTCAGTGTGAAAATAAGAGCAAAAGTACAAGATGCAAAAGAAATTCAGAATGGAAGAGAGAATAATCAGAGAGGAAGAGAATTTTCATTCATCATACATCATGCCTATCACACTCCCACTACTTTCCCTTATACACTAGTGGGATTCCGTTATTTTCCAACTTGGTTTCTTCTCTCTCTTCCCACGTCCCAATTCCTCAAAATCAGCAAGTTTGTTATGCAATCCTCTCTCACTTGATGACTCAGCAGTATTGTTAACCTTCTCCCCACGTGACATTCCATTCGTTACAGAAGAGCTCAAACTAACAACCACTAAAAGAGTCAAGATATTCGGCTGCCTGAATCGCTCTATAAGTTATGATTGAATAATCATGTACAAACTAAGATTATCAAAACAATTAACATCATAATAGTGATTAAGGCTAAATTATGTATACAAATTTATAGATCCAAAATGATAAAATTTTTAAAGTAAAACAATTGTTCATTTTCATTTATCATTCTTTATTATTGTTTAGTGTCCAGATTTTACTTGAGCGTTAATTTTTTTTTTTTAGTACACTACCTTCCGAACAATTAAGGAATCAAATAAGCAAATACTAAGAGAAGTAATCTTTGGAGTGAAGAAGCTAGAGAGGATAAAATTACAGTGTTACCCCTTGTGCAGGCACATATTTCAGTTTATGTAAATGAAAAAAACAAGATTTGAAAGGAAGACTTTTTAAACATGAACAATCAATTTTTGTTGTAGAGATTAATTATAAAACTAGTGAATATTTCACATATATAATATAAGAGTTTAATGGTAATGCACTGATGTTTACATTATCAATCAATAAAAAATTATCATTAATATAAGTTTTAGATAATTATTGTAAAAAATCAACAAATTTATAATAAATTATAATTTGTGATCAAATAACAGTATAAAAAAATTACATTTTCATTACAACACCTCTTTTCTCATAATATAATGATAAAAAATTATAACAAAACTCGTTAATACTTTCAACTTGTAATATGGTGAAAAAAAAATTCCATGTTGTTTCTTGAAATGCCATACTATAATTTTTTTTTTAACGCTTAAGGATTATTATTGTTAACCTTTTTATTAATCTTCTTTTATATTATAAAATATCAATTGAAAATTTTATACCTTATAAATATTTGAAAAATATTGAATTTTATTTATTTAATAATTAGAAAATTCATGAAGAGATTATTTTAGAAGATTTAGAATTATTTCCACCTATACACAGATTTTAACAAAGGTAAAGGACAGGTAGCTGAAATTTTGAAGGAATAAGGATGCAAGCCAATATAGGAAGTTGTGGGTATCCCATCTCTTGACCCTCTTTTTACTTCTCTTTATATCAACAAAGAGGTGGGCTTGAATTGGAGTTACCTTCTCTTTTGGGATGCTCAATGTACTTGAAATTTCCAACCCAAAAACATGGAAATGCAGATGTGAAAGAGATATTTTAATTTGATTTTGCTCAATTGGGTCAGGAATCAACACAATCGTAAAAGTCAGAAACTAGGAAATTTTATGAACTAAAATATATTTCTTACGAGGAAATGGTGAGAAAATTTCTATAGGGTTAAACCTGTGGTTCACGGACATTACAGCTTTGACATTTTGCCAAATTTTAAATTATTGAACTTGTCATCATATTCTGATGTTAGCTTTAGCAATTTGTAAAGCCAATGTAATATACAGGTCTAAAAAAATATTAGTTGCTAATTGTCATTCATCTTTCTAATAAAATTACACGTTGGGTATCTCACATTATTTACTCATGAGATTAAAGTAATATATATAAGTGAGAGTAATTTTACTCTTCTATCTTATAAGTTATTTTTATTAGATTGAGTTAGATTTATAATTTATTTTTTAAAATGGTATTAGTGTTTATTCTAACAATTTTTTGTTAGGCTTTTTTGTCTCCCACTATTAAACCGCTATAAAATCAAATTAGTTTTATAGAATTAAATTAGATTCATAATTTACTTTTTAATATTACAGAAATAATATTTTTTTATATTAACATTTTAAAACTGTTGTGTTTAAGAGTGAAAATATTTATGAAAATAATAATTAGTAACCTTCCCCCAAATCCCAGGAATTGGAACTTGGAAAAAGTAGGTTGACAAATTGAGTATGTCATTAGGGTCAAAAAGGAAGAAATTAGGACACCCACTATGGAAATTTTGACTTTACCCTCCTCCATGCATTAGTGCTGCTTGCTTGATCCTTCCAATCCAACTAAACAAACAAAGCATTAACGCGGATTGAATCCGACGTGACTTTTGGTCCAAAGAAAGCACGTCAAATTGAGAATGATGACAAAGTGATTTGGGAAACAAACTTGTTGATTATATGTAGTTGGTCTTGGTCATATACATTTATTAATAAATAACGAGACTACTGAGACTTTTGTTTGAGATGAATGATAATTTTAGTGTTTAACGATTAATTCATTATCATGAATTATGCTAAATTTATAATTTATACTTCATATACTTGTACATTCTTATGAATTATTTATGCAGAAAACTATGAGTTCATAAACTAACAAAAGGTTAGTGCAGAAAAAAATGAGTTTATTTAAAAAAAAAATTATTTTGGCATGTCAAAGCTCAAATTAGCCATGTATGACATTCCAGAATAATTTAACTAAATATTTTGGTGTTTTTATTCTCTAGTTAAACTATAAATTTTGATCGGTCAATTCTCAAAAGAAACCCATATTAATAAATTATTTTAAAAAATATTTATATTGAAATTTTATTTATAAAAATGATCTAGAATGGTTAATCACTCCTTACATCTTCAAGAAGGCAACGAAGTTGCTGACTTTTAGCAAAATAGGGGGTCATGCAAGATGAAAGTGTGGGCATTTTAGAGAATCTTGGTTCATGTAATCTACTATTTTTTATTTTGGTTGTTATAAATACTTTTTCAAAAATAGTCCTTGTAAAATTTATTTTTATAATTTTGGTCTTTATTATTTTGTTTCTCTTTATAATATATATATATATATATATATATATATATATATATATATTTTATTTTTGTTCTTATAATATTTAGATCATTTATTTTTAGTCCTACCAAATATTTTTTAAAGAAATTAATTCAAAATAATCAAATAGAATATTATAGGAACTAAAATGAAAAATTGATATATTACAAGAACTAAAACAGAGGATGGAACTAAAACCAAAAAATTAAAGTTTACAAGGACCATTTTGAAAAGAAAAAAAATTATAAGGACAAAAAATATATTATAAAGATAAAAAAACAACATTTTCAAGTCTAATATTTATCAGTTTGATATTTATGTACGGTGTAGTCTTAGCTATATTTCTTACCTTTATTTCGGTACCCACCTTATTGTGTGCTAAGTCATAATTGGTAAGTACATTTCCGATCATTTTCAAAGTCAAATAAACATATGCGGAGATTATTCGTGTGTTTAATAAACATATGTGAAACTTTTCTTTTCTGTGTCAAACCAATTTTATAATTAAAAAAAAATGTTTGTAATGGACAGACTGAAACTTCCCTTTCTGCCATTTCACGATGAGATATATAACATCAACCTTTTCTTTTCCCCAAACTTTTCCTTTTAATTTTTCTTCCCTTCCCTTTTCTTTTTCAAATGGAATTACCTACTTTTTCCCCACAGCTAGAAATCATTTTATGAGATTAATAGAGAATCTTAACAAGACCACGTTATATCATAAAATATTAGTTTATGCCATTATGGTGATGTGAAAAGGAGAAAAAACAATAAACTACCATATCTAATGTCCCTTTCAGTTCATGCCCGTAGCATGCAGTATATGACATTGGAGTAGTTTTGATTTGTTAATAATAGTGTATTCAATGAAAACTGACCAAACAAAATAATGAATTTGAGAAAAGACAGAACGAGTGAAATTTGTCAAAAGTTTGCCGTAGTGGGATTTGGTGGTATTGTATTTGTTTTTTTAATTGGAAAAGAGTACTTCACTTACTTGATGATGACCAAAACCAAAATAAATAACCCCTCATTATGTATAAGGATATTCACTCTGAAAAAGGGCAAGCAAATAGTGACAAAAAGAAAGATGGACCTAATACAATCTACATGCTTTTCCTCAGTAATCATGGGTCATGCGTGCTTTAGGGCTTTTGGCTCTCTTTTGTGGCAAAACTTCTCATCAGGTGGCTCACGTGTATCTATCTTAATAATGAGTTTCATTTATGTATCATGTTATTTGTATGAATTATATATGAAATTTATTGATGATTAATTTTTATTGAACAACATGATTAATTATCTTTTATGAAATCTTATCTTTCAATCATGGTTTTTTTTTTAATCTGGAGACCTTAGTTAAGTGTATTAATCTAATAATATTTGAATCAATAGCTTGTTGATAAATAATATGTATTATTATACCAAATTAGTGTGCAAGTCCAGTGAGTGTAATTTTTTAGGTTTAGTTTCAATGGATGTATGTAGCATCGTTATATTTAGTTGTAATAATTGATGACAGAAAACGAAAATTGGGAGTAGAAAGAAAAAAGTACTAAAAATCGGTAGGAATTGATTTAGCTAAATAGTGAGCAGGAAGGGAAAAACACACACACACACAAAATGTCATGTATAGTTGAAATTAGAATAAATAGTCTATGTCTTCTAAAAAAAGAATAAATGTCTATGCTTTTTTTTTTAAAATTTTTTTATCAGCAAAGAGAAAATATATACATATGTGATGGGTACAAAGGGTACCAAGCCCATATACAATCAAGGCATGTATATCCTGTCCTTAAACTGTTCGGTTGTTAATTTATTAGTGTAAATCAATTATAATATATTTGTTGAATTTATATAGATTATGTTTCAAAAGATATTTTAGCTAATTTTTAAATTTTTTTATTAGCTCAAAAACTTGTTTGATTATTTAGTAAATAATTTTTTTAATAATTTTATTTTTTTAAATGCTATTTGAAGTAATATTTTTTAAAATATGTTAATTTTTAACTTTTTATATTTCTTTTCATTTTTATCACCAATATATTTATTTATTTTTTCTTATCACCTTTTTTAAAATAAAATATTTTTTTTCATTTTTATCTTTTAACTATTTTAACAGTTAATTTTATCAAACATGTATAATTTAATAAACTAACTTTTAACTTTCAATTACCTTTTCAGCTTCAAGATAACTTTTCAACTATTTTTTTTAACATAACCATAATTATTATCTTAAGAGTCACATATATTATTAATTTTAATTGATTCACAAGTGTAAAAATTTATACTAAGAAAAAGGTTCTTCATTGTAGGCCTCCTTACCAACTTTTTTGTAAATCTTAACTTTATTGACTGGTATTAATATTGTACTTGTTTGATGAAGTTTATGTGCCTAAAGTGGATCACTCGTTGTACTTGTAGTATATATGATTGATGAATAATCAATAACTCTGAATTGCTCAGGCTCAAGCTATTAACATATTAAAACTAAACATGTGTATATATTAATGAAATTATTTTGTTTATAGACAGATAAATCTATTAAATATATAGATCAAAATTTGACTATTAATTATATGTGTATAAAAAAGGTTTTATTATGAGGATAAAGTTTATTTTATTAATTGTTATGCCTTCAAAAAATGAATTGATATGTAACTATTAATTGAGACAACAAAGAAAGCACAGTGGATTTTTTTTTTTTTTTGAGAAAGCATAGTGGAATGATTTAAACTGATCATATGGCAAACAATATAAAATATAATTAATAGCAGCAATAATAATAAGAAGAACAAAACCCTAAAAGATGGGGAGCACGAATGGGTCCCATGTTGCTCTTTGAGATTGGATAAATGTTCTAATAAAGTTGTTTTGTCAAGAAAGGGAACCTGAATTAGAGAGCTTATCAACTGGTATTTCAAAACCTGTTAGATTTCACTTTCTTTTGTCTCTCATCATTGTGCTTTTCTTGTCCATGTCAATAAATAGATAAAAGGAGGTTTCGCAATTAAATCATAGTATTTAATTTGGCTTTTTGATTCCTTTTTCCTCAAAAGGGGGGAATAAGGAAACTCATTTGCAATATATAATTCGTTTTTTTATTCAATTTTCTAATTTTCTTTTTGGGAAATTTGTAATTAATTTTTGTTTTAAACATTCTCTTCGATTAAATTTGGGAATAATCAATCACATGCTAATAATGTTATAAGGTTAGAGGAAAGCAACTCAATGTTTATCATTTGGATAAATATCATTTTAAATTTTAAAAAATAATCAATCATTGAGCAAGCATTTTAGTTCTATTACAACACGCAGTGCGAGGTGGAGCAGGGACAGACACAAGAGAAGGATAAGGGTAGTTCGATCCTCTCCCCAATTTTTTTAAAAAACTATTTACACAAAATGTTAAATTTGTATAATATAATCTTGTAATTTTTTAAATTTTTTTTAAAAAAACTATGCATGATAATTGATAATCAATCTCTATATATTAAAAGCGAGTTTTGCTTTTGAGAGTGAATAAGTCTCTCAAATTATCCAACCTCACAATTTACTTCACAGTTCAAAAGTCTTTTTTTTTTCTTCAATTTATCCTTACATAATAAAAAAATGTTATTCTTGATAAAGAGGACAATATTTCCTATTATTTCTTATTTTTCCTCAATTGTTTGATAATAGAGATATTTTTATTTAATTTACTTTGCAAGTATTGGTTAAACTTAATGATACATATTTTTTTTGACAGAAAATACATAGTATTTATTTAAGAAACTGTTTATTATGTTTTCAATAATACACGATGCGAAATTATTAAACATATGATATTAAATATTTAAATTACCATACAAAATAAATGTTAAATAACTTTTATATTTTTTATATAACGAATACTTTTGTCTAATATTTTTTTTACTTCTTGACACATGATGGGAAAAAAACCTTGATTTACTTGTCAGCCGTCCACTTACCTATTTCTGGATTCGTCCCTAGTGTGAAGGAATTCATTTGAAGTGATTTTATAAAAAAAATTGGAATTAGTTTAAAATATTTAATTTAGAAAATCATTTTACATTTTGAGATATATTTTATTATTTTGTAGAAAATATTAAAAATATCAATAAAAGTGTGAAAGTTAAAATTTAGAAATAGATGAATAATACAAATTTTTTTTTAATGAAAACATTATGCATGACTTTTTCCTTCCTTTCTTTCACCAATAAAAAAGTGATCATGGTGTCTAAGGGTCCATTCCTTTGTAAAGAAAAAGTTTGTTTGTAAAGAAAGATAAGAAAAAGAAATTAAATGACCAATAAAATGAGATGAGATTTTCATTTTTATCTTTTATTTTAATTCAAATTTTCATCTCAATTCACTTTTGTTCATTTCTTTTCACTCTATTAAACGGGGATTTTTAATGTGATATTATAAATTCTAACAATCTTCCTTCTTAGTGTCCAGCACTTTTCTTAAATTGATTGGTATAATATAAATTTCAATCACTAGAACCATGTAACGACTTTCAGGCATTTCATAGTATTGTTAAAATCTGAGTTAACACAGTGATTGATAGATGATACTCAAGTCTAAGTCCAAGTCCAACTACAAACCAAATACCTTATGTTATGGCCGTGATTTTCTCCCACTGCATATAGAGTCCCCCAAAACACAACTAAAATTACTTATGCTTCTTCAAGTCTGTTTAATTAATTAAGCAACTTAGCTGCATCAATTGAACCGTAGTACCCCATTGGCATTGACTTCAACCACGTAACGTTTTGCTGCATCTATTTACCACATGCCCACCAACTATTCGACCCACGTGCTCAATGAATTTGATTTTCTCAACTTCAAGTTTTGCACCAGCAAGAATTATTCCCTCCAAGGTTTCAAGCAATTAATGCATTACTCACTAGGAACCCAACATTTTGTCTTAAGAATCAATTGCTTAGGCCTTTCACCAGATCAAACAAAGGCTTATCTAATGCTCTAATGCTCATTAACCTTGTATCCCCCCAAAAACGTGGTACTAATGTTGAGAGTCGTCTTAGGCTTATTGATGACATGTTGGAAAACAATGCAACAATTCCTCTTGCTCATAATTCAGCCACTCAAACTGAAATGACTATTCACTCCTCTATTCTGCATATGGAACAAGGGTCCGGAGTTGATGTGTTCTTCTTGTCACAAGCCATGACCTCATGTGGGTCCAAGCGTGACCTTTCAGGAGGAATCCAACATCACTGCCTAGCAATAACAACTGGCCTCATTGCCAGTGTTTATGTTGGAAGTTCTTTGATAAGTTTGTACACAAGATATGCCTTGTTGGGTGATGCATACCGTGTGTTTAAAGAAATGCCTGTGAGAAACGTAGTTTCGTGGACAACCATTATTGCTGGATTTGCGCAAGAATGGAGTCTTGACGTGTGCTTGGAGCTCTTCCAACAAATGAGGGGTTCTGATTCGAGACCAAATTGTTTCACGTACACCAGTCTTCTGAGTGCTTGTATGGGCAGTGGAGTACTGGGGCATGAGAGATGTGCTCATTGCCAAATAATTCAAATGGACTTTCACTCTTACCTCCACATTAATAATGCTCTCGTTGCCATGTATTCCTAATGTGGGGCAATTGATGATGCCTTGTACTTATTTGAAAATACAGTGAGCAGGGATGTTGTCACATGGAACACCATGATCATGGATATGCACAACATGGGCTTGCACATGAGGCAATCATACTCTTTGAAGAGATGATAAAGCGAGGTGTTAATCCTGATACTGTTACTCACCTTGGTGTTTTATCCTCGTGTCGGCATGGAGGTCTTGTCAAAGAAGGTCAAGTTTACTTTAATTCCATGGTTGAGCATGGTGTGCAGCCAGAGCTAGATCATTATTCTTGCATTGTAGATCTTCTTGGTTGGCCTGGTTTACTTCTAGGGGCTCGTGATTTCATCCAAAATATGCCTATTTTTCCCAATGCTGTAATATGGGGTTCACTGCTTTCTTTCTCTAGGCTTCATGGCAATGTTCAAATTGGCATCCAGGCAGCAGAGAGTAGGTAGATGGAACCGGGGTGCTCAGCAACACTTCAACAGCTAGCAAATCTATATGCAAGAGTTGGCTGGTGGAATAAGGTAGCATGAGTGCGAAAATTAATGAAAAACAAAGGTCTAAAACCAAATCCTGGTTGTAGTTGGGTTGAATTCTAAAGCAAAGTCCATAGATTCGAAGCACAAGATAAGTCAAACAGCAGAATGACAGACATTCTTTCGATAATGAATAGCCTGATGGACCACATGAGTAGTTTTAACCTTCAGTCTCAGATGTGTGAGGAGGAAAATATTTGGCTTTTAGCATTGACTTGTAGATTTGGCATGAGTGGAAACAGAGGGCACTCATTTTCTGGTCAGTCAAATGTTCATGGGTGGTGGGAAATTCAAGAAACAATGCAAGCATTATTGGTTTTGTGACATTTGATGTTCTTCACTTCGGTTGCAGGGTGGTTGGGCTCATCCCTCAAACCCAGTAAGTTCACGATCAAGAAATAATATTGACATAAGCAATGCATTATATTTTTAACATTCATTAGTTAGTTATTTGTGGCTTGGTCCACATCAAAATAAAATCCTTGCCAGCTTCAATGACAACAGAGGTGCTACTAAACGAGAAACAGAATTCACCTGTATGAGCAGATTCCTCCACATAATATTTGATACAAGAGGTTCTGTACAGCAAAAAAGATACTCTCAATTTGTCGAAGGGGGCTAACTCAATTGGTTAAGCAAGGTGCATGAGCTGTTATAAATTCCCCGTCTCCGATTCTCACGATAAAAAAAGATACTGCCAATTTCATAACACAAAAACCATTAAAAAAAAAAATAGGCACTGCATTCGATGTTCTAGTAATGGAACTTCAACAGTAGGTCCATTGTAGTGTACACAAGTGCATTATGTAAAATCTATGGAAGCATAACAAATTCAGCATTCACTAGCATCTTTACAGCTTTTGGCTGCTGATTATTTTTAGAGTGACTCACAATGCCTTTTACTGCATCAATGTGTTACTACTTTCTCACTTTAATTGTACCCTGCTGTTTTGGTATTTTGTGAAGGATTTGTCATTCTGATCTTGTACATTATTCTCCTCTCTTTAATTTTCTTTCTTTCATTAAAAAAACGCAGGAAAAAAAAACTGACCTTCGATCCAATGGACTTTGATCCATCAGGGAATCAATTGGTGGGGGTTCAGTTGCCAAGGCCAATGCTCCAAGAGTATCCAATTTACCCAGAGAAGCTGTTGAGAAATTAATGAAGGTATAGTTCATAAGGATTACCTTCTGAATAAATGAGGGAGTAGAAACCAGTGAGACAAACAGAAAGCAAACTTGTACTGTATTTAGTGGGATGCCATGAGTGTAAAATGCAGCAGCAATATTTATAGCGAGTGCTGCTATGTTGACTGTAAGCTGAAACTGAATAAGTTTCTGAATATTTGCATATACAGACTGCCCTCATTTGATGAGCTGAATTGGCAAAAGAAATTGAAAGGCAGTACCACTTATGCTTCAAACATCAATTTGTAATCATCTTACACAAAATAATATTTGACGTCATGGGATGCACCTTAATTCTATATAAACCTCTCACAGAAGTATTCAAAAAATTATAATTCTGCATTTCAGGTAGATGTTAAACATGCATCATTGAGTAAGAACAATTCAATTCTCCCAAATAAGAAATGAGGACTGACCTTCACAACTGAAGCAAAATTGTCATCCCAAATGACATCAGAGCTCTCTTTAGCAACTTCTGTACTTTGGAAACTTTGGAAACCCATTGAAAGACCAATATCGGCCTAAAGTCCAAAAATATAGTAAAAAAACACAACCATGAAAACAAAATCTAGTTTACATAATTTGAAAAAAAAAATGTGTCAGAAGAATAGAATATAAAATTAACATAGCAATAACAATGTTGGCATCAGTTATACTCACCTATTGTATCATTACAATTACTGTCATCATCTTAACATGTATCTAAGTTAAAAACAAAAGCACATGCCCCAATAACACAAGAAATGCCTTGCAAACCTCATGTAGTGCCATTTGTTCCATCTCCAGTTACAACCACAACATGCCCCTTCCTCCTCGATGCTTGCAGAAGCAAAAGCTTGTCATTAGGAAATAACCGTCCCATAACCTATTACAAAATACAAAGCATAGACGCTTAATCTCATTGGCCAAGCAGTTAGGGTTGTGTTCTTTGCAATGCAACTAACCTAAATATGATCAACAGTTATAAATGATAAAGATTAAAAGTTAGTTAATAATCACATAATTATTATAAAAAATATTTATTTTTTTCTTTTAGTACTTATTATTTAAATATGATTTAATAGTTTATATTTTTAATTCTCATTTTTCAAAATAATAAGTGTTCCATTTAATAGATTTCTTTTAAAAATTCCCTATATAACTAAGTTCAAATAAATAAAAACACTGAAAAGGATATTCAGCCGGAAATTAAAAAGAAAAGGATAACAAACCAAAAATGGACAGTTTCGAGCTTAGAAAAGTCTTAAATAAAAAGTACTAATAAAACAAATGAATATGCTCAAAATTTACTCTGCTCAGTTAAATCATTTGCTAATAATTTTCAGAAAGTAGGTACTAGGTAGTTGAGATGGGGGAGCAGAACAAGGGGGTGCAGGTGGGGGCGCAGTATGGCATTTTTAATGCCTTCCCGTCTCTACTGTTCATGTAACAGTGCTCATTTTTTAATGGCTTTCAAGAGTTCATGTAACAGTTTGTCTAGTTGTTTAATTATTGATTTAGTCGTTATGCATACGCAATCTTTATGTAGTCTTAGTTTATTGAAAATTTACTACAATTTTGTAAACTATTACATGTTTAATTTTTTGAAATAGCGGTGCTATTGACTACATGGCTTATAGTAAGATGTTTACTTCAGCCCAAGAAACCATTTCATTTAGGGAACCTCTCTTAACTAACTCTAGTTTATGTATTTATTTGGGGATTGACCAATTCAATGATCCTAATAGCTCTTTCATCTCTTTGATAAAAATCAGATATGCAAAGTTAACTCGTCGTTGCCCATTTCTGGTGAGTTCTCCTTTACCCAGGACTCGTTTTCTGCTTCTGCTTTTATATATCACTTTGCCATTATTAGGGAAGGGATTTGAATTTGGAGAAGGGTGAAATTAGGGGAATTGAATTGGAGCAGTCAAAATGAGATGGTCAAACAGTCAACTAGAGCAGTGGAATAACATCTCTTTCCTTAATTTTAATTCTGGTTCGTATACAAATAGCAATGCTATGTGTACACTATTACCAGAGAAAAATCCACAAGTATCTGATTGGACTAGAGAAGACTGAAGTTGAGATACAATCTTTGACATGGGTTCCTTGAATGCTTCAGCTTTTGCATCTTTTCCATTCCATCTTGGTGCCATTTGGACTCACAAAATGAGTAAACAGATGTGTCAAAACCAAGTCAATCAAAAAGGTAATGGCAAATGATAGGAAAATTTCTTGCAATAAAAAGGTGGAAAAGATTTTCAAGTTTCCCCCCAAACAATAACCAAAATGCACGGAAAAAGCTGTCATTTGCTTGGCCAACTCACAATTTACAAACATGAGCAATTTTGTACACTTACTAACACGACCATCAAGTAAATTATATTAGTTTACTTGAAAGGATTAGTAAAACAAAAATAAATCAAATTTGCTGAAAATCAACATAAATCAAAGGACGAATCAGTGTATTTATGGTGTCCTATTGTGGATGTAATTTGGAGAGTTAACTTTGCATATCTGATTTTTATCAAAGAGATGAAAGAGCTATTAGGATCATCGAATTTGTCAATATCCCCAAATAAATACATAAACTAGAGTTAGTAAAGAGAGGTTCCCTAAATGAAATGGTTTCATGCGCTGAAATAGACATCTTGTTCAAACACGATGGCCTTTCCCGTCACGTGTGTCTGTGCCGTCCCTCTTGCCTTCTCTGGTCTAACGTCCAAGTAAATTAGGACTTCCAACTTCAGTGGAAATGAGTCATGTGTTTTGGTTTCTTGGGCTTCACTTCACTTCACTTTATCTTCTCTAATTTTTATTTTTTTATTTCAATCATAACAACAATAATAATTCTTCTAAAAAACAGTAATAATAAATTATATAACATAGTAAATTAAATAATAATAATTAATAAAAAAATAGAATTGGGATCATCCTACTATCCCACTTTAAGATTATGGCTTATAGTCCAACTATAATGTGTATTAATCCATTTCAACAACATTTAAATTTTGAGATTAAAATCAAAAGATACAAAAACTTAGATAGATAAAAGGAGGTGTAGTTCAATTAGTTAAACAGAATTTGGAAGTGTTGTAAATGTTTTCATATTGTGTTTATTTTTCACGGATTAAAAAAAAAACTTAGACCGAATAAATGTTACTCAAAGTCAAAGTAGTAACTTGCTACAAATCAATGACTATAGGAGCTCAAATAGCTTCATCCCTAAGCTGAAGTCAAGTGTCAACTGTATATAGTAATATGACTTTGGTTGCTATTTTTGAAAAATTATAATCCCAATTGTTGAACAAAATAATAATATATCTAACAATGAGAAATATGAGTGCACCATGCGCTACTTATGACATGTTTGGTTATGTGTTTATCTGAAAAATGCGTATTTAACGTGAATTATAGACTTATAAAGAGTATTTTTCATTAGACGTGAAAGAGCTTTCTAAACATATAAAATGAGTTTAATATTGAGATATTTTTAGTTTAAAAACATTTATACTATTAATTAATTAAGAAATAAATTTAACATAATTTAAAAATAATTATTACAAAATTGACAATTTTAGGAATGAACATGACACTACCTGTTCTACTAACTCAGTATGCTCTGAGGTTGATTTTGAGAGGTTCATGTTTTGAAATTAGACCCAATATTTTTTTAAGACATGTTCATATTATGTTTTGGATCATTATAATCCTATTTAATGTCTTATATTCGACCTTTAAAAAGATATAAGTTTTCTCATTTGCTCAACCCTGATTTACTCAACTTCGTTATAGGTTATTTTGAATTGTCTTGATTTGATTTGGGTTGTTGTGCTAATACGAAAAGAATAAAATAGGAGAAAAGAAGTGTAGACAAGTCCAATGCTCTATCATGTTTGTTTTGTGATAGGATGTTGTTCTTGTGTTGTATGTGGAGCCTATTGGGATACGAGTTAGAAGTATTTTTTGGAGTTTTTTTTATTAGAAATAGAAAGTTTTTTCGGTAGAGAAGCTCAAGCTCTTAAAAATACTTATATTTTTGTATCCAAACAGCCGTAGTCTTAGGATTACTAATATGAGTAGCTTTTTAGCTTTGAAAGTGTGATTGAGTTACTATTTTTTATTTGTTGTATATTTTGGGAATGTCTTTATTTAGCATCCTATGCTTTTGTAAGTGTCGTTGGACATCTTTAATTAGTGATATTTTGAAAAGAAAAAAAGGTTTTCTGAACAACAACTTTTCATTTAATCAATAATAATTTTCATATTATGATATTATATTTATTCTAAAATTTTAAAATATATATTATAAAATATACCTTAAATAAAGTTTTATATTTCTTTTATTTATAATCTAATTATACATAATGTTAAGATTGCTATATTGCCCGAAAAAATCATGTTAACCAATTTGTTGCTCACACCAAAATAATTTTAAATAATTTATAATATTATAAAAAATTTAAACTGAAGAATGTATTCTAATTAAGTAATTAAATTTATATAAAATCTCTAATGACCTGCTGTGCGGCTAAGCCATGCGCATTATTTGCCATTGTTGCTAGATATGTACAAAATATGTTCAGGTAAGATGCCAAATGAAAAACTTATATATCAAACTTTTTGAACGTAGTCTAAAAGTGACAACAATTTTAAAGATTGCAGAATATATGGTCTTTTTAACTTTGCGACGCTGAATATTTGACCCCTTTGTTTGTTTGTTTAACTCATCTGGAATTTTCTCAGTTTGAATTGAATCTCCTTTCTCCCTTTAATTTGGTTTGTTATGGTTGTTACTTGTTAATTATCTGGCACCAACTCATTTTATCATATCATATGAGGTGTTCCTGAGTTTTTGAAGTCAATATATTGTTCCACCCACACGTGCATGCATATCCACGCAATTACGTACTGCTTTTATTTTGAATAATAGCACAGACATTAACACTGTTGAATGGAAAGTACCCTTTTTCGAATCATCAACAACAACAAAAATATATTAATTGCTTAAGCCAAGTTTACTTTTCTAACTATAGGCTTAAAGAAATTTTATGAATTAAAAATAGAGGTAATTAAATTGATAACATATAGAGGAAACTGATTAAATTAACTCAAAATAACCTATTTTACACATTGAGATTTTTTTTCTTCTATAAACAATATCTTATTTGATATCACTTAATTGTTATGGTTGTTACAGAGAACTGATTCACGTGATTAAGTGCTGATTTCATTTAGAATTTAGTAAAACTAATTTTGAATCATTAAATGTGAATTAGGGGCTTCATTATGTTTGGATAATCTTTGCTGTAATCACTTGTAAGAGAATAAAATGGGCTAATTTGTTAGAGATTAAAATGGGCTAGTTTATATTTATTTACAATCATAAATATTTATTTGTTTAAAAGAAACAGTTGATTTAATGAGAAACTATTCGGAATAGCTTCTGACTTTAATTAGATTTTAAATTCTGATTAAAATAAATGAATGAAAAAAAATAAAAGAATATATTTTTTTTAGAAATGATTCTTTTATTAAAAAAAAAAGGCATAACAAAATGACCGATAGTTTATAATCAACTTAGGAATTGTAACTTTTTAAAAACTTATATGAGAAAGCTCTTATAAAAGTTAAATACATAAGCTGATCGATTCTAACTTAATTACAGGGAAAAAAGAAAAGAACTCAATTCATTTACCTTTTTTTCATATAAATTTTAGGTAGAAGTCTATCCCAACATACCTGTAGCTAGATTAATCTGAAATACGCATACAATAATTTTACAAAAGAAAATACAAAAATTGATTTTATAAATTAAAAATTACAAACAAGGACTAAATGGGATAATTCGGCCGACAAGCCCAGCACAATTATAAGTGAGCAAAAAATTTATAACCACTCGTTCAATTGGTGTAGATAATGTATAAGTATAGCTTGGAGAAAAAAAAAAGGACAAATACTAGGAAAAGAAAAAGAAAACAAAGTCACGGAATATTTCCTTTGCTTCTTTAATTTCTTTTCGAATCTATGCGTTTGGCCATTCAAATGGGATCAATCTCCACAAACTTGTGTCTTCAAAAGTTGGTGCCTATAATATTTTTTTTGTCTTTGACTACACAGCAACTTGAAGAACTTCGTATATAAACAATTACCTTAACTTTGATCTTCTATTATTTTCTTTCCTTTTCCTTGATATTGTTATCATATTGGCGATGACAAAATCAACAATAGTAGCAACATTGATAGACCCAATATTGAAAATTAATAACACAACCTGATAGCTTTAAAAAGCACGTAAAAAAATCTTACAAAAAAGCCCTTAAAAGATAAAACCCTCTGTAGAATTTAAATATACCTCAACATTCAACAACCCAAAGAAAAAGAAAAACATAACTTCGTTTGGTTAGCTATATATACTAAAAACGTGCATTGAATAGAAGGAAGAAATTTTTTCCCTAGCTGCAGCGCACATGGTATCAGGACCCTACAAAACAGACGGGTCTTTATGCAATTGTGTATATATATATATATAATAAAAATGGCACCTATTGTGTCTAAAATTATAGAAAAATGTTTCGGATTTCATGTCAATTCCATTTAAAATACAATTTAATAACTTAAGAGTTTACAACCTCCATTTCACATATCGTGAGAGTATGTTTTGATAATAGTCTTGTGTGTAGAACTAAATACACAAGTTTTACACTCACCGTTGCCCATATATATATGTATAGGATTTCATGTCAATTATTTTTAAAATACAATTTACTCCAATTTTTTTTTAAATCACAATAATTTTCACACTTTCTCTTCTGATTATTATAGTTTATACAATTAATAACCAAATTTTATCACCAATATCATAACACTAAGATCAAATCCAAGCAATCTGAATATTACACAGAGAATGAAATTGAAGGGGTTTTCTTAATTTTATTTTCTCCTAAAAAATTACCTAAAGAACGAAACTAGAAGAACCTGTCCAGTTATGCTAGCTGTAATACTCTGATGACAGTAATGTAATACCTAGCTCGGCGTCATTAATTTGTTGTCCTACTTGTTCCCTCTCTTCACACGTAGAATAGACACTTCTTGTATTACTCTTGTTCTGAACTACACATGTCGAATAGGGTGACATAAATTAAAATAGGTGTTTGTATGCTTACATGCCTATCAAAAAGTGGTCCTATTTTTGTTGCTAATAATTTGTACTGAGAAAATGACTATTACTGTTAGAAGAAGGTGATTTCGTGACATGGTGCATACACAACCACACCAAATTCAAAGGATGAGTTTAGAATGTGTTAGCAATTTGCCAAAAGAAAATCACCAACGTTAGGGATAATGCTCAAACCGTTCTTTCTCTATATTCACAATAATAATCAGTTTCATTGTTTAAGAATTTAATTTGAATACGCTGTTATATTACCAATCAATCATAAGTTGTCATCAAATTGAAAGTTATTAATTTTTATAATAATTATTTATAAATTATAGATGTGTAATTAGTTAATAATGTAAAATTATTTAGTGTATTAAAATTAAATTCTATTTAAATCTTAAATAACTGATCATATTACATTTAACATTAAATAAATTCACAAATTCTATTTAGCACCTAGAAGGACTTTGGTGCTCAAGTATCTTGGATATAAAGTATATAACATTAGTGCGAATTTGTACCTTAAGCCTTTTAAGCTTATTTTTCATTGGGTTTCTCATGAGTCAAGGTAACAGAACACACATTTCTGAACTTTTTTATTGGTTAAAATTTATTAAAAGCCATAAAATTTTGTTGATTCCACATTAATGATTTTTCTTCTGATTTTAAAATAAAATGTTTGAAAGAATGCATCAAATAATATATTTTTAACATTCTTGGTCAAAGTAATGTTTCTTATGTGATAATACATGAGAGGTACTATTGAGGCAAACACCTTAGGGCATGTTTAAGATGTTTGAATTACTGTTTATAAACTTAAGTTTAGATCAAATTTAAGTTTACAAAGATGAATACTAGGTGTTTTTCTCAGACCAAATTTTAACTTTAAACATAATTTAGGAGAAAAATTAAATATGATGTTAAATTCATTTTTCTCTTCAAATTGAGTTTAGAGTTCCCTGTTGACAAACCAAACATAGCCATAATTTTTTTAAGCTGTTATTATCAGATTGTACTTGAGATCCATGTTTTGCGTGAAATGCTACCTGGGCAAAACCCCTTAATTTACAATATTGTTATTAACATATTATATGTTCATGATCTAAAATTTTGCACCAACAAGCATGGTTCTCGAGTCATTGGAACATTGGGCCTTTTGAGATTGAATTGCATGGAATAGCTTAACCAGACCAAGAACAATATAAAACAACTATCTCATTTATTTTTATTCATCTTATAAATAACAAATACTTTTTATTTTTAAATAAAAGGAAAAAACATATTATTGCATAGAGTTGTAAAAAAACATTTCAAAGAAAACGATGAAAGCAAGCACAAAAACAAGTCACTTTAGCAAGCAAGCAAACAAACAGGAAACACATGACCTTTCAATTTCATTGCCACAAATGTCAAATATATTTATACAAACACGATGCATCTTGAATAAAAACGATTCCATCAACATTTTCCCCCAAATTCATAAACATATAAAATACCAATTGCATTCCTTCATGCTTATAAGCATATAATTTTTTCGTTTTTACTTTTTAATTAAAAGAAAAAACCTCCATCATATTATATACTCATGATTTTCATAAATTCATTACAACCTTCGAAAACGAAATTTGTTTATATAAGAAATAAAACGTTGAATTGAATCAAAATCCCTGCAAAAGGAATCAGTTACTCACACACACGAATTAAACCCTCCTATATGCTCAAAAAACGATTACAAAAATTGAATAATAATAATAATAATAATAATAATAATAATAATAATAAGGGTTTCAAACTTACACTTCTATTCAGTAATTAAAGCCACAAATAAAAAAAGAAAAAAAGTTAAAAAAAAATACTGGGTCTTACTCTTATTACTTACGATAAGGGTATATTATGTGTAAAAAAAAAGTGAAAATGAAAATGAACAAAAGATGTTAGAAGAAATATTCATAATTTTTCTTCATTTTTTTATTTATTATTTACACGTTAACGAAAGGAGGAACCCGCGAAGGTGGTTCGTAGCAAAACGGTGCGGCGGGGTGCTGCCACTTTTTGAAGACAACTTTTTCCGGCGGGCGTTGTTGCTGCGGCGGTGGCGGCTCGTCCTTCTGCGGCGGCGGAGGGGGCGACGAGACCAGCGGGGACAGCAGCGGGATCGCGACGTTCCACTCGACGGTGCGGTTTATCTGGAGCGACGACGGGGCGCGGCTCTGCAGGCGGCTGGGCTGCCGGCGGGAGGGTCGGGTTCTGTGGGATTCGGCCATGCGCGGCAGCGCGTGAGATCGACGGCGAGAAGAGAAGTGGAGTGTGTTTGTGAGAGAGAAAACTGAAAAGTGAAAAACGGTGGGTGGGAGTTGAGGTTTCGGGGTATAAATAGAGGGGCGTGCGGTGCACACGTTTGGAATCTTAAACTGAAATGATTGATGCGGCTCGGCTCGGCTCGGCTTGGATTATCATAATACACGTGGGCCGTGGCGTATAACTAGTGTTTCCCTACGTATCTCTAGTATATTTTTGTTAATAAAATTCATTTTTATTTTTTTACCAACGGCTAGTTAATTTAGACTTTAGATGATATATCATACTCTATGTTACTCCCTCCATCCTAGTTTTTTAACCAGATTTTTTTTATAAAATTAATGTTATATCATTTTTAATGTTTTATTGAAAAATTGAAATAATAATTATTTTATAAATATTTTTTTCTTATGCCACAATTACAATTGAATAGATGAAATGTTTTTTAAGTAAAAATTTTATTTCAAATTTTGTGTTAAAAACCAAATATATTGTTGCTCTTGTGTCAGTCCTTGGATCACGTAAAATGTTAATTATTTTAAAATAAAAATAAAAAGACTATTCTAGATAACATTACAAACATAAACAATTAAAATGAGATTTTTTTTAAAAAACATAAAAAATCAAAATAGACATTTTTATTAGCATATTTAACGTTACTAATGAAAATGAACAAAATAGATCCATTTGTAAACATAAAGTTTTAAATTGGAGATTTTAAAACATAAAATAACAAAATGAGAAATGAGCCAAAATAATATCTTAATAATTTAATTATAATATATTTATAGTGTAATTTTTTATATATCTAAATAATCTTGAATTATTATATTATTAAAAATTATTTTTATCATAAATAATTTCAAAATTAATTTTTTACTGCAAATAAAATTATATTTAAGATGTTCTTTTATTGATTGTAAAAAAAGTTACATGGATATTAAATTAAAATTAAATTTTGTTTTTAATTATTTATATTTGATTATAATTCTCACTATTTAAAGTTTAATATGTTTTGTTAACTAACATCGTATATGTTGTTAGTAAATAATATTGTATTTTAAGTATGTGATTATGAGTTTGATTTATGCATGAAGAAAAAACATACGTTGAAAGATGTCAATTTTTTAAATGGATCTCAATCGCTCAAAAAATTAGTTCTTAGCTTTCGATCAAGTTATTCTAATGCAAAAAAAAAAAAAACTATTTTGTTAAAGTCAAATCTTAATTAATATTGATTAATGAAATTTGAATAAAAATTAAAAGTGTTGATGATATTGATTGATTTAATGATTCTAATAGTATTTTGAATTGTATAAAGATAATAATATTAATTATACTTTCTAGTTGTCTTCTTGTTAATAATTTAACCATTAGAGTATTTTCATGCAAGAAGACCCCCTCTAATCTAGTTGTCTTCTTGTTAATAATTTAACCATTAGAGTATTTTCATGCAAGAAGACCCCCTCTAATCACTGAAGCATCTCTAGACCTCTACCAAATTATCATCATTCATCGCAGAGCAAAAATATTTGATAATTGTGGTGTGAAATCATAATTTGTAGAAACCATTTTTAATTTCCATTTCTCCTAAACCTTTGTGTTTTAAGAGATGAATATTGAAAGCATTTTCTAAAGTCTACAAGTCTACAACGTGTTGTATCTCTTGCTGTTGACTAAGTTAGGAGGAAATTAATGTGCCAAATCAATTTATTATAAGTGAAATTTATTTTAAAAGTGAAAGTTAAAAAGCGCAATCAAGCCTAAAAATATATATATATAAGCAGAATATTATACTTTTATAGGAAGCAAGGATGTAGGGTATAAGAACCTGTTTTGTATTACATGCACTACATTTATGGCGCTAACAACGCATAATAATAGTCATTATTTCATCAAGTGATCACCTAATTCAAGGATAAACTAATTATTTATTAATTACAAAGGAAGTATATAGCTCGATTGCTTAAATATGAGTTATATGAGTTTGGTTTCTTCTGAATATTTTGATATAATCTTAACAATTATGAATACCTAATTTTAGAAAAATTACACATTTGTAGTTAGATAATATTACGGCCAATGTTTTCTTAGACAATTACGGTCAAATCTCACTTATATTTTAGAATTATAAATATATATTACACATTAATTTGAATTCATTTAATGAAATATCTCATATATATTTTTTACAGCAAATATCTAATAGTTTTAAAACTTTATAACACGTTGTTTAATTCATCTATTCAATTTTTTTTTCTAGTTTAACATTTAAATAAGATGAAGAAACATTTTTTGCTATCAGGCATAAGAAATTCCCAGCGGATTAAAATGTAAATTACTAAATTTGATTCATATAAGATACATAGCATGAGGGAAACCTGAGCCAAGCGGAAACGTGTTAAGTAGCTAGGGGATCATGGTCAAAGATAGGCACCACATAAAGCATTTAGTAGTATCAAATTATTAAAAAGGCTAATCTAACAAAAACTACACCCCTACACTTGACTGCCAATTATGCATTTTTGCATTCAATTGTAGAGTAAATTTTTGGAAGGAAACTAACTTGATTTGATTTTGTAAAATAATTTTCAATTACAAAATTTATTAAATTTTAATATATGATCATTAAAGTAATATATAATTTTATAGTTGAATTGGTAAAATGTTAAAAACTATATGAAACACCATAGTATTCACGTATAGTTAATTTTGACACTTGTCATAATTTAATTTTTGTTTGTAGAAATTGAAAATAAGTACTAGAAAATTTTACAAAAATCGACGTATTCTAATCGTCTAACTAAGTTCTTGATCTAGCTTAATATTTTTTTAAAGGATGATCTAGCTTAGTTAATTTTGCGTCCTAAAATATTATTGAACAAATATAGTAAGGAAACCTAACAATAGTCTTATTATGATAGCCCAAGGTCCCACTTGCAAATTCAGGCTATCTAATAAATCCAAATCTGACCGGTCAAGAAGGTAGGGCGTCACGTTCACCTTTAATTCCTATCACAATTTTTTTATTTAAAAAATACAGTTTCTATTTAAAGTAAAATAATTGATACAATATTGAACAGGAATATTGATAATATATTTTAGCATTGATTTTTTTTCTTTACACTTTAATAAAAATTCTCATTTTAATATAAATTTATAATTAAAATCAATTTTAACATCCAGTTAAATGCAATAATTTGAAATGGAGTAGATTTAACTCACGCCAACCTGCAATCGCTTTCTTCCAATTTCTCTTCCTACCTACCACGCCGCACTCTAGTCCCCAATTCGTACACCACACACCCTTCTGTTGCACCTTCTGTTGCACCGTGCTGGTTTTCTTTATGAAAGTGACAATATTTTTAGTTTATTAAAATACTAACTTTCTTCAATTTGTTATTACATTATTTTAATTAAATAATGACATAATTTGACTTTCAAAACAATGTTAATTTTCTTAGAAAAAGAAAAAATAAAGACCGGATGTGCCACTAATCTTTATACTGTTAAATGTATGAAAGTTCATGAAAATGAAAATTAATTTAGGACAATGACATTTCAATACCTTAATTTTTAAACCACTCTTCATTTTTTTACTATACGTAAAAATGAAAATATGCTCGTATAATGTCGTAAAAATAAAGAAATAAACTCATCTTATATCTTAATCTTATTAACAAAGATAAATGAGTTAGATTGAATACTGAAACAAGTAAACAAACATGAAAGAATATAGATAAATCAGTAAATCTTACTTTGAAAATTTGTCATTACTCTATTGAACTAGTACTTAAAACATACGAAGTCAATAAATTTTTTTGATGGCTTAATAAAGCTTACTTATGCATTCGAGCTTATTAAAACACATTAACACATTTCAGCAAATCATAATCATTAATAATAGGCTTTCCATTTCCGCTTCTCTAGGGACTACGTTGTTTGTTTTCGTTTGTAGAGAAAGCACTTACATTTTAGTTGGTGCCACAGGTTATATTTTATTGATTCACCTTTTACATACATAATAATAAATTACTAAATTTGATACCAGGTTTCGGATTCTCTCTAAACAGTAATTGAATGACCAATATGAAAATAACCACTAAAGCTGAAAGATTTACAAAACAGTGGGCTTCTTTGTTAGAGTTCAGAATAGTCTAATGATCATCATTTCATGTATGTACACAAAAGAAAAAAAGAAGCCTTTTGCTGTAGAAAAGGATCCAACAATCTATACAAAATTGGCTTTTCTAGATCTAAAAAACTAGACAAATAAATCACCTTCTAAATAAATAAACTCTCGTGTGAAAAGCATTTTGAGATCTTGAATTCTAGCAGTCCGAACCTCATCATCTGTGAGGGTACCAGATATCAACCTTTGTTTCCTAGCTTGAACTTGTTGCAATCGGTCTTCCACCGTGTCCTGTTCACAATACCCCCATAAATCTTACTATTAGTTAACAAAAAACAAGGGGAAAAGGGAAAGTCAACAAAACGTGCGAATTTAAACTAAATCAAGAAAAGTTTTTTAAGACTATGTGACCCAACAAAAGGATAAGGTGAGGTGAAACTACTTGTGAAAAACGTGAGAAAATGGTTTTTCTACCCAACTAAGGAGAAAAAAGATATCAAAAACAATAAAATAGTCATAAAATGTATAAATATTTGACAGCTCCAAGTACTTGTACGGTTGAACTATCTCTAGGCAAAGCAATTTAAAATAATCAAAAGGGGTCATACCAAACAAAAATAATAAAAGGGGCAACCCATAGCATTTGTTAGGAAAAAACAAGGAGAAAAGAAAGGAAATGCTGCCTTATCAATTAACAGCACCGTTTGGCAAAAAGAAAAAAAGGGGACTTTGAATATTCCAAGTCCAAACCGAAACATTTGACTCATAAGAAGTCGGCAATATGGGTATCTCGGTTTAAGATGAGTACGATTGCATGTTTTATGTTCTAAAATGGATTGGCTAACCTTAACGATAAATCTTCTCACTACAACTCTTCCTTCGGTTTTGTCCTATTCGATGAATTCTCATTATTGCTTGCTCCTCAACTGCTGGGTTTTACCATGGATCCTATATTTTACAATACAAAAAAAGTTAACACAGAAGAAATGAAGTTGTGCACAGGATAGACAATGGAGACAAAGGAAACAGGCATAGCATACCATAATGAAAACATTTGAAGCTGCAGTTAAGTTCAAGCCCACACCACCATCTTTTAGTGACATCAACATAACCTGAAACAATGAAAAAACAGTGATTCTGTGATGATATTTTTTTTTCAACTAAAAAAATAAATTGTTCAAATTAACTTTGCTTACCCTTTTCTCTCTTGTCTGGTTGAATTCATCCAGAACTTTCTCCCTCTGCTTCTGAGTCAACTTCCCATCATATCTCAGAAAACCAATTCCTTTCCTCCTCAAAGAATTCTCCAACAGATAAAAAAATGATGCCCATTGACTGAAGACGATACTCTTTTCACTTGATGTGTTCAAAATACGTTGCAGGAATTCAAATAGCTTTGAAACCTTTGAAGACTCCGTCACATTGTTCTTAACATCGAGCTTGAATGGACTTTCAGATGAATAAGTAATCAGATCGTCTTTCTGGAGCAATTGACGACGGATTGGACATTTACCACCCGCTGAGGTGCCCCAGCAACTATATAGACATTCTCTACAAAATTTATGTGCACATGGTGTAAACACAGGATCTTCTGGAGATTCCATGCATATAGAACATTCTACAATGTCACCCTTTTGAATATCCTCCAAAACCTCGGCAATGTATGCATGAGGTTGAACGAGTGCGAAGAAGAAGCAGATTTTAGAAGTAATCTACTTGCAAGTTTGTTCAACTCTGCTTGCTGCCGAGGATCATTTTGATTGCTTTCTTCGGGGCATTCAGTATTAGTCTGAAGGAATCTTCTTGCGTGTCTGCTTAAATCTGCACGTTTCTGGGTATCACTTCCGCTTCATATACAAGGGAAAATCTTGTTAGAGGCAGAAGAATTGGTAAAGGGAAACAGTAAGAGCATTTTAATGTGTTTGCCACACCTACCACATAACTAAAAATGGATGGTTACAACACCGCCTCAACTGCATTAGTAGGTCAAGGATATTTGCATAATGGTGAAGAACCTTTCCTTGTGCAACATACTGATCAAATTGAACCTGTTTGCATTGGATAGTAAGTTCAAGAGTTGCATGGCAGTTAACGTGCCAAACATAAAACTATTAACAGTTACTAGAACAAACTAGGTTTGAGAACGGTTTCTATTAACAGATTTTTAGACTTTATCAAAATTGATAAAAGTGAAACAGGTTGTTATTCAGATCCAAGCACAAATCAGAAGCTGTGGCACAAAACTTGCTTCAGATCTCTCGAAAAGGGCTTCATAAAAGTCCCGTTCAGATTCTGATTGTTCACACTCAATCAACTGGATATCAATTGGAGGCGGGAGAAAAGTATCGGCCTGGAAAAACATGTATGAAATCAAAATTGTGATTAGAAAAAATATATACATTTGTGTTTCAAAAGGGACACAGTTCAAGTGAAGTGAGAAGAATGACTACCTACCTCTCTTATCCTTCGTTTCCTTTGTTCTTCTTAACATCAGCATCCTCAAAATGACCTTGGCCAACTCCAGGGATCTTGGATCACCATTCTCATAAGGCCTTTGAATTAACTTCTGCCACCTATACAGATGTTTCCAAAATTAAAAAATAATTACTGGTTTTTAAAATAAAATATTCACTCTTTAAACAACAAACGAATTTATGAGTTAGCATCACATTCTTGACATACAATGTCAAGTTGCACCAAGGTTCAACACGCAAGAAACGCAAGAGACTGTATAGGTCTTCCAAGCTATTCTGCAATAGAGAACAACACATTTCACGAAGAGGTGCCCAAAGGTGAGTTTTTTGCTGAATAAACGAGACCCTTAATCTAATAAAGTACTAAGATAGAAACGTTTTCACATGGGAAAGATGGAAATTTCATTGTGGGTGGAGTACTATTTATACATATATTGTTAACTGAAATAAGAAGACAAAAAGTGGGGTTCCAGTTAAACACCAGCGGCTGTGTGAGGACAGAGCAAAAGCAGACTGGGCAGTTTTTTTTTTTTTTTTTTTTTTTTTTTTTTTTTTTTAAGTTTGAAATAGAATTATCATTACTCATTAACAATGTTTAAATCTGTTTTTGGTCATTGTAAGTTAGTTTTTTTTTATTCAATGTAAGTTTTTTTTTCTAATTTTAGTCTTAAATTAGTGTTTTTTAAAAGTTTGTTTATTTTTTAAGTTAGTTGCTTTTTTATTCATTAAATCTGTTTATTTTTCTAATGTTTAAATTTTGATTTTTACAAGTTTTTTTATTCGTAGTTCTTATGTGTGTGTGTGTGTTTTTTTTTTTTTTATATATTTTAGTTCTTTTAAATTTCAATTTTTTTTCATTTATAATTTCATAAGTTTACACTTATAAGAATTAAAATGGAAAACATATAAATTTATAAAAACCAAAAATAACAAAATATCTTACCAGAAATAAAAAATTTAAAACTATAAACTTACAAGAACTAAAATAAATAATTTTTTTTCGGAAAACAAAATTAAAAAAATATGAAACTACATGGAAAAAAACATATTTAAACTTAAAAATCATATTAAAAATAAACTAATTGATGATTAATTTTGTTATATATTTATAAGAATTAAAGATATATTGAAAATTAAATCATTTTATTATATTATAGCATTAAAAATATTTATTAATTTATTAATCTTAATTCTTAACAGCTTGGCAAAGTCAACGTTGTGAAAGTAATTCAAGGAATGCATTGCTGATATGGCATGGTTACTTGTTGAAAAAGGTAAGACTTAAGAGTTTAATGGCAGATTTTTATTGAAATTATTAATTATCAATAAATATTCACCGTTGTTGTTAATTAATGGTAAAAAAAAGATTTCGAAGAAATGTACTGCTAGCATAGTGGCATATGTTTTGGGATAGAATCTGATTTTAATTTCATCTTTTACATTCTTATTGATTAGCCGTGAAACAAAATATGTTTTGTATTTTTTATTTCTAAAACTAAACAAAATAAGGAAAAAAAGTTTAAAAATAATTTAATTCCATGTGTCCTCTTCTTCATATGATTTGCTTTTCCATGAAATAATTGATTGACATGAGTCCTAGATTGAAGTATCTGATTTATTGCTGACACACTTTGGAAATCTTGCTATTGAAACTTGAAAGCCACTTCTGGCTGCCTCATCAATTTGGATTGCATTTGGTGTGTGTGTGTGTGTGAGGAATGAGGGTTGAGATTTTCAAGTGTGATCCTAATATTGTCTTTTATATAATATAAAATTTTAAAAATTATTATCTTATTTTTAAGATGATAAATTATTAAAAAAAAAGTTAAATAATAAATATATTTATTTATGCTATTTAATATTTATTAATTAACTTATAAGTTAATCCTATTAAACATTAATCGATTATAATAAGTTTTTCATTTTTCAACTCTAAGCTTATAAGTTAATTTTACCCTAATATAATTTCAATTAAAATGGATATTTTGTAATTATAAAAATAAAATGAGTGATAAAAGTAATATATTTATTTTAAATTTAAATATACCTTATCTCTTACATTAGCGGCACGAGTTAATGACTCACACGCTGGCAAGAAACAACACGATGTGCACATTAGAGAAGAGAGGACCCCTCTTCGTCCTAACCCTAACCAGCGAATTCGACGACCAGCACCGCCTCAACCCCACCCTCCTATCTTCCCTCCTCGCTGCGCTCTCCGAAGTCAAGTCCCAAGCCACCGCCGGCTCCGCCCTCCTCACCGCCGCGCACGGCAGATTCTTCTGCAACGGCTTCGACTTCCGCTGGGCCCAGGCCGCCGGCGACCAGCCCTCCGCCCGCCTCCGCCTCCGCCGCATGTCCGACGCCCTCCGCCCCGTCCTCGCCGCGCTCCTCTCCCTCCCCATCCCCACCGTTGCCGCCGTCTCCGGCCACGCCGCCGCTGCCGGAGCAATCTTCGCCCTCGCGCACGACTACGTCCTCATGCGCGCCGACCGCGGTGTGATCTACTTTCCGGAGGTGGACCTGGGAATCACTCTTCCAGAATACTTCGCCGCCGTCGCCGGGGCGAAGATCCCGGCGGCGGCGCTGCGTGACGTTGTGTTGGCCGGAAGGAAGGTTAGGGCGGAGGGGGCGGTGGAGATGGGGATCGTGCACTCGGCGCACGATAGCGCGGAGGGCACCGTGGAGGCTGCGATGCGCCTGGGGGAGGAGTTAGCACGGAGAAAGTGGGTTGGGGACGCTTATGCGGAAATCAGAAAGAGTTTGTACCCTGAAGTGTGTGCTGCTTTGGGATTAACACCCAAAACCATCGTTTCTAAGATCTGATTACTTGTAATTTGAATTGCACAAACAACAATTTAACAGTATGAGAAAACAAAAAATAAAAAATCTATGTACGAAGAATGAATTTGAAATGTGATCAATAATACAGTGTGTATGGTTCTACAATCATATGATACAAGCATCTATATTTCTTGTATTTTGACCAAAAGCATCATCGGCCACCAAATTATAAATGTCTAGATATAAATAAATAAATTAGTTTAATCTTTATTCATCGATAAAAAAATTATACCATCAATTAATTAGAAATCATTCTTAATATCAACTTCTAGTTGATTATACTATTATTAATTAGAAATCATTGTTGATATCAACTTCTGGTTTTCTGTATACACATAGGAGCTCCACGATTGGTACATAAATTATTTACTCTAAATATAAATACAACGGTGAAAAAAACTTAAGAAACCTTGGAATTGTAGGGAAATTGAGCTAAATAATCCTCAAGTTATTTGAGGTGTTAAGTTTAACTTTACTGCTACGTAAAAAAAAACGTTTAAACTTCATTGCTTGAACCGTTTATATTAGAGCTAGAGTAAAATTGTCAAATGCGTTCTTTTTGTGGTTGGTTTGACAAGTAGTTCTTCTTACTTCCACTGGATTTATGCCGAAATTCTATTTCTTTTTTCTTTGTTGTTGCTGTGAATATGGGAAAATTCTACTTCTACTCCATTGAATGCAAGACTACGAAGAAATATAATAATATATGACATCACCGCTCTTCTTGCATCTGAATAATTGAATTGGATGATAAATTTCTGCTACCACCTGCAGAAAGAAAGAATTTTTTCTGCATAAGCATTCCACTATAGGACCACTTCTCTTTTTTCCACCCCACTTTCCATCCTTGCATTTTGATTAAGGCCCGTTGCATCTTTACTTGGTCACATGAGGGTAGAGGAATCATGTGATCAATAATTGTACTTAATTAGATTGTTGGCATCTTTACTTGGTCACTTGAGGACAGGGGAATCCATGTGAACAATAAACAATTGTACCTAATTAGATTGTTGGCAACAATTGCTAACTTATGTCAAGGCAGGTTAATATCAAGACTTAAAAAATTATTACATGATCTCACATTATCATATGGAAACAAACACGACTAATTGTTATGTTACACGTGATTAAGTTTTTAATTTAAAAAAAAAAATAAAATTCGATCATATATCACAAAAATTATTCAAGACTAAAACAATTCTAAATCATATAATAAAATAATTTAGAAGTTGAAATTATGTAGAGTCAATTCATTGTATCATACCATTAAAAAAAAGTAAATCCATTATACCATACTATTATTACCTTTTCTTTTCTTTTAGAGAACGGAAGAAAATTTTAAAAAAATATTTAAATTAAAATAGAAAAAAAAAGTAGGATTCACATATAATTTTAGAAATTTCTCTCCCTTTTTTTCCTCTTTCTTCACAACTAAACTCACACTTAGAGCACTATGAAAAAATAACGAACAATCTTGACTCATTCATGACCGAATACATGGGTAGGTAGCATTATGAGTCGAATTTATGTGGTGGCTCCATAAAAAGCACAGTTCAATGACTCATCCATCTTAACACCTCCACTTGTCCCCATCAAAATGACACCTACCATGCTGATCCAACACTACTTCACTGGGGATTCAGTTTGTTTTTCATGTAGAAACATCTCATTTTAACACCTCAGATGACAGACCACACTCAATTTAGTTAAGATAAAATTTTGCAATTTAGTTCTCATAGATTAAATTTTACACCAAAGGCAAATTTTGGTCACAGAAACAAGGCCTAATATCCCAAATCAATTTCTACATGGTATTATTTGCTCAATTTTATCTTTGTAATCATGCTTGGATTATAATGAATTAGACCAAAATCAAACAATGTGAAGGGGTATTAGTATGAAATTTTTACTTTGCTCCCAGCAAGGAAATCTATTTTCTCGCCAAGTAATATTGGTCACCAAATCTGACCATAGCTTAGCTTAATTTCTTTGTGCCAAGTAAAATAGAATTGCAAGTGAAAGGGGAAGCATATCAATAATCAAATTATAATCCATCTGACAAATAAACAAAATAATCTTAATAGGTCTAAGTAACTATTCCAAACTCAGCTGAAGATCAAATACTTAATGCCGAAACTAAGCATTTTGGCACACTAATACATCTTTTGCTCTATTTTTTCTAAACTGTCTTAGCTTTAGGGGTCTTCTTCCTGAGCTGACTCCTGGGAATTGAGTTCTTCATTCCAATAAAGAATAGCAATGCCCCAAAAAGTGCTGTGTTCTGCCATCAAAAGTAACCACAATACATATCAAGTTCTCACACAAATGAAAACCATCAATTAGCAAGACAACAAGTAAAAGAAGTTTAGACAAACCAGCAAGAAATCATTCAGCAGCTGATTGTACTTAGGCTTGCCGGGGCTATGGTTATAGAAATCGTACAGAAGTGGAGTAGTAATCGCCAGATGCAAAAGCTACAACAACAGCAAAAGTCTTAGATGTAGAAGCTACACAAGAGGAAAAGCCCAATCAGGATTTATAATTCTTTAGAACCACAACAGTGACCGGAGCTTTAAAAATACACTTAAGATTAAGAATAACAACTTCACAATACAAACTGAGAGACCAAGCCCTTACCAGTAGGAAAGATCCAAATGTGCTTCCAAACACAAACAAAATCCCTCCAACCCCCTTAAGAAATATGATGGTAGCAATGAATTGCCGGGCCTGTATTTAGTATCTCAATTAGAAAGGGAAGTGGAACTACAAGTATATAATGGAATCTATTTAGCTAATAAGATAGTGAGATAAAAAAAAAAGGCCTTACATCAATATCTGGTAGCGCTACCCCCAATTTAGAGGATAAATTATTCTTCACCACACTGAGTTTGGGAATCAACTCTTTCGAGATGGGTCCACCATTGGCATCAAATTCATTAAACCTTGCAATATAAACATTATATCAATACAAAAGTACTAATACTTGCTCTAACAGAACTATTTTACTTTAACAGCTTCGCATGTAAGCATTTCTGCCACACAAAGCAGTACATACATTAGCAAACCAAAATTTCTCAAGGTACCTAACATTTGGTTTGTTATTTTTTTCCCAAATAAGGTATATGACATACGTAAAAAGTTTTAATAAATCATAACCCAGTGATGCACATGCACCTCTAGGGAAGTTGCAATATCAAATCAAATTAGATTCCGATTAACAAGTTACTATTAGTGTTTGGTGTACGAGGCAGAGGAATTGAAGCAGAGAGACGGAGATAGTCATAGAATTTATCAACATCAAGATTTGCGGTCGGTGAATCTCATGTTTGTGGCTTGATCATTAATGGGGTTTTTGGCTAGTAAAGGAAACAATGGGACTTATCTTGTTTACATTACTAGATTTACTTTTAACCTAAACCAGAAGTTTCTTGACACATAAAATTGGCCCCCCAATTAGATCTATCAGCTTAGGCTCCATACCTTATTTGATATCAAAGTCTGATGAGTACTTAGTGCAAACTTCAAAATCCTCAATGAAGTAACTTAAAAAGGAAAAGCAACTTAAAAACGATGTAACTCAAGATTTCATAGGACATTGATTCTCACTAATATTCAAAACCACTTAACATTCAACATGACAGCATACTCAAAAGCAAGGTTTTAAATTGTGGCCGCAATTTCGTCATGATCTTTAATTTGTGGAAAAATACAGCTGATGTGGCCACAATTGCGGGCGCGGAGACCCATAAAACCTTGATGTTGCGGTCAAAATCACAGTGGAGGAACATTTTTCAAAACCTTGCTCAAAAGATAATTAACAAATACTAACAATTAACAATCTACAACAATATCACATACATTCTAGCAAATTAACAATTCCATTTATTAGTAGATGCATATTAAACTAAAAAGCAAATCCAATCAATTTATCAAGCATATCATAATGTACTCAAACTTGTGACTCCAAATCCTAAAAAGCCACACACCCTTTACATTCAATCCTTGAACCCCAAAAGCGAGAAAACGAAAACCCACATCCAAAAATCGAAAACAAAGTGGAAAGTGAAGTCCTTTGTACGAATCTGATAGATCTGTGAAAGGGGTCACTTACATCTGCCATGCGGAGAGGATGAAGAGGGAGGCAAAGAGAACACGACCCAGAAAGGAGGAGAACCCCATTTTTCTCCCTTTAGCAGAGGCGAAAAGAGAGTGAAGCTCGGAGAGAGAATAACGTGGAAGACTCTGAGAGAGTGAGAGAGTGAAGCAAGGAACACGAAATGAAATATAATATTGTTGGAGAGAGAGAGAGAGAGAGTGGCTGTGACCAGAACAAGGTGGTCAATTTGATTAAGTTTTAGTATATTAAAATGGGATTATTATGTGTATAAGATTTGGATTTGGAATATTTAAAGGAAGTTGAGGGTGTCACGCAAGCGATGTTAATTGTTAAAGATGTAAGTGAACACTTATACTTTGCTTCAATTTACAATTCAATGTGATCACCTACCACCACCACCACCTTGTCTCCTTGTCTTCTACTAGTATTAGATCTATATCTCCATCTTCCCATTAATAATTAATAATAATAAATAAAACATAATTACATATATAAAATAGTCATCACATGATGAAGAGTAGTAGTGAAGTTTAATCAATCAATTAATCAATTGTAGGAAAAAAAAAACTTATTCAAAATCTAATATTTTCATATTAATTTGATTTATTTTCTTTTAATATGACCTAAAATTATTAAAAAATCTCGATAAATATGATGAAAGGTGAGAGAGGAGAGAGGAGAGACCAGGAGTGAGAGAGATTAAAAATTTAATATAGGTGAAAGAAAAGAAATGAAAAAGAATTTAAAGATATCTTTTTGTTTTATGAGATAAATAATGAAAAGTAACTCTAAGCAAATAGATTTCGTCATATATATATATATATATATATATATATATATAAAATATCAAATATTATAAAAAAACTATTTTATAGAACTTTCTATAAAAAAATAATATTTATCTATCTAATCCGTATTTTAAAATTTCATATAAAAAATTATATTAAATTTAAACTATAAATAATTTTAAAAGTGATCGATATCTGATCACATTACTTTATTTTATTTTATTGTATAATTAGAATTAGAATTGAAACCTCATTATGTACGGATACATATTTTATTTTTTTATAATATTTTAATTTTACAAAATTTTTATTGTTTTATTTACTATTATCTATGAAATTATTGTTACGGTGTAATGTTATATTTTAAGATAAAATATACTTTTATTTCCTTAAAATATTTTAAAATATTGATTTAGTCCTTATAAAATATAATATTTTTATGTTCCTATATCTATTAAAAATTATGTGACTTTATTTCTTCGGATTAAAAACACATATTTCTAAGTAAATATAGGAATTAAATTTTTATAGAGATTAAAATGGTAATATTTGAAAATATATTAAGGGACCGATAAAAAATTTTATTCTTAATTTTATTATTACTTATATACTTATAAGACTAATCCGATGACAAGAGAAACCTAAAATAAATTTTATAAGAAATCTTTGTACTTTAAGTGTGATAGGTATATGTTAACCTTTTTTCTGTTCACATTTAGTCTTTTTGTTAACATATGAATATATGATATCTTTTTGTTTTATAAACATTAATAATAAACAATTTTTTATTTGTGAGTTTAAAATTTAAAATTGAGTTATTTTTACCTTTTTTTTGCCCGTGTGTACTTGTTAGTATATAAGTATATATATCAGGATTAACACGATCTATTAAAATGCATGACTTTACGTACTAGTTTTATGTCAAGAATGTGACTGAATTTGTAACTTAAAAAGTTCATGATCGATGCTGCAAGTACGTCAACTTGCAGCATGAATCCTCACAGGAGACACCAGGATTCTTCGGAGTTCACTAACAATACCTTGTAACTAGGGGTGTAAAAATTAGTTTGATAAAAAAACAAATTGAATTGGTTTTGAGCTATTTTAATTGGTTCAATTTTTTATTCAAATAATTAAACTGATTTAGAAATTAATTTAAAATTGAAATGGTTTTAAAAAATTAATTCTAAAATCAATTAGTTTTTAATTGATTCCGAAAACTAAACTAGATTTTTAAAATAATTTTTGAACTATTTATTTTAAATAAAAAATTATTTAATTAAAACCAGTTCGGTTAACCAAATTGATTTTAGAGTAACAATTCGATTAATCGACTTGATTTTATAAAATAATATACTTATTTTTTCTTAAATTAGTTCATAAAAAAATCAATCTACTTTAGATTTGATTTTAATCTAGTTCAATCTTGAATCAATTTTTTTCACACTCCTACTTGCAACAAATTAAACAGGCCTTTTGTATGACTCCATTCATGCTAATTTGCAAGCATCTATCCCACAAATCTTCTGGGTTTGTAGTCAAGGCAACAATCATAGTTCATAGGCCAATCTCGGTTCCTCTAATTCTTGTGACAACTTCAGAATCATCTATTTTTTAAAGGACAAACCAGTCAATTTGATAAATTGGGGGATTAGCATTTTATTGATGCCATAAGACATAAGAAATTACCCACATGAATCGTCCACTACATTTGTCTCACACACATGTTAGGACAACTGTATTCTATAAGCCTACTACAAAAAAAATAATTGTATTCGATATGTTTTTTTCAGTTATGTTTGAAATTGTTGATATATATTTGATTTTTGTTTTAACTTTAATGTTTGATAATTTTTATTGTTATTTTGAATCTTTGTGTCTCAATAACTTTTTAAATATATATTAATCATAAAGATAATGTCATATCATTCATATAATTAAAGATAAAAATTCAAAATAAGACTTTAAATATATCATGATCTCAGAGTAATAATAAAATTTACTAGAAACTGAAGACAAAGATACATATCAAAGATCTAAAAATTATTTAAGTAATTTTATTTTTTAAATGTTTATACTAATACAAATAAAAAACATTATATTTCATAAATTAATAATAGAGCTAAACATGAATCTAGGCTTGAGAAATAACACAAAATTAATTAACTTCTAGTCTCTTAAAAATATTTCATTATTTTTTATTACTTGTTTATGAAATTGTGTCTATGTAGTTCTTATTCTCATTGCACAAATGAGAGGTCAAAATGAGATTTTTTTTAGGATAATGATTATATTTGACACATTTTTGTAAATAAGAAATTAAGAAAGAGATAATTTATTTTTGAAGGTCTGAAATAAAATATTATCCTATTTATAGAAACTAAGAAAGTATTTAACCCTTAATAATAATATTTTATCAAGTTTGGTTGGTGATATTCTAATAAACCTATACAGTGAAATATATAACTCTATACATATAAATCAAGCACGGTTCTATAGATTGTATATAAATTAATAATAGTGCATGTGATCGCCAAGTGAAGAACAATAACTTAATCAATTAAATTTCATATAATCCAGAGAGCATATGCATTGTGGACACCACTATAAAGTTCGATCAACATGGTCATTGGTTAATGGTCCTGTGTTTCGCAGTGTGTGTGTGTGTGTTAGCAGTATTTTATTCTCTTCTAGTACAAGCCTGCATTTGTTTTAGGCTTTAATTAAGCCTTACCTTCGTCCTGCATTGGTTTGTTAAACCCTTTCATTCTTATCTCCTGCTACTTTCTTGTATCAACATTACTAATTAAAAACGTAACTTCACCTTGTGTTTCTTTCTGTTTTAGTCAATGTTTCTTTAGATCATTCACTTGCTGATTTTGTATTGCCTTGCAGTTTCAGGACAATATTTTGTATACAAGTTTAAGGAAGAGTTTCATGGCTGATTCAGATAGAGAAAAGGAGCTCAAGGCTTTTGATGACACAAAACTTGGTGTGAAAGGACTTGTTGATGCAGGCATCACCAAGATACCTCGCATTTTCCATCATCCACCAGATAACTTCAAGAAGGCCTCAGATTTAGGCTATAAAGATTACACTATTCCTGTTATAGACCTCGCAAGCATTCGTGAAGATCTGAGAGAACGCGAAAGGGTTGTTGAGAGAATCAAAGAAGCATCAGAGACATGGGGTTTCTTTCAGATTGTGAATCATGGCATCCCTGTGAGTACTCTTGAGGAGATGGTAGATGGGGTGCTAAGGTTTTTTGAGCAAGATAGTGAGGTCAAGAAGGAGTTTTATACTCGTGAGCTAAGACCATTTTTTTACACTAGCAATTATAACTTATATACTACTGCTCCAACTACTTGGAAGGACTCTTTCTACTGCAATTTGGCTCCTAATGCCCCTAAGCCAGAAGATTTGCCAGCAGTATGCAGGTGTGTTCCAATTTTGGTTTCAGCTCAAGCTATTTTTCTCAATGTTTATAGTAGTAAGTTACAAAGTAACATGTTGAACTTTTCACTTTTGAGCCATATTTCTAATTTGATTATTATTTAGCTTCCTACTTTGTTGAAAGATCCAGAGTTGTAATATAATCCAGTATATATATGATGTAGGCATGTTGGACTAAACCACATTAAATTGAATGTAAAGATATTGACAACATACTCTCAAATATAATTTTTGACACTATCTTTCATTGGTTAAAATTTATTCAAAATCACAACATCTAATATATTCTTTTTAAACATATTCTTTAGATTAAAAATTATTAGAAATCACACAATTTTTGTGATTTCACTTCTTATCGAACCTCATTAATTATTTTGTAGTTTCCAATAATAAAAGTGTGTTAAAAACAATGTATTTGAGAATGTGTTGCTAACACTCCTTATGGGATGAAACGTGGTAAAAAAACCACAGCAGCCAAGTTAAGGCAAATATGGGGAAGCAAAAATGTACAATGCTTTACTTGCTATCCTACCTTTTAGAGTTGTGATGATTCATCTTTCACAATGCTTGCTCACTTCATTTGTTTGTAGAGACATACTGGTGGAATACTCAAATGAAGTATTGAAATTGGGGACTTTATTATTTGAGTTATTATCAGAAGCTCTTGGTCTGGATCCAACTTACTTAACCAATATTGGTTGCACTGAGGGGCTTTTTGCTTTTAGCCACTACTATCCTGCATGTCCTGAACCAGAATTAACTATGGGAACAGCAAAGCATTCTGATATGGATTTTATTACAGTGCTCTTACAAGGCCATATTGGTGGCCTCCAAGTTTTTCATAAGGACATGTGGATTGATTTACCCCCTCTAACTGGGGCCCTAGTTGTTAACATCGGTGATTTTTTGCAGGTATTATATTTTTCTCCCATGGAGTGAATGCCAACCCTTTAGTATGTTCATTTTAACATAACTTGAACTTCTAAATTATACATGCCCTTTCTTTGATACATACCTAAATATAGTTAAGTTATATTACCTTCTGATTTGTTTTAAATTTTAAATTATTGAAGCACTCTCACATTAATTAACTTCTTCAAAAGTTGATCTCTAACTCATCCATAAACTAATTTTAACTTACGAAAAAATTTATTTATTTTTTCTTCTTATTTTTTTCAACCTATAAATACTTATAGAGAAATTTATTTAGATAGACCCTACATTAACTTAATTAGATTAAAGTGAAATATATATCATCTGTTATGAGAGGGGGTTTAATTTTTTAAATTAAAAAGAATATGAATGACCAACATGAAGTAATCAATCAGGTTTCTCAAGTAAAATTGTGTTTGGATCTCTTAAGTAAAATATTATGTTTGAATCTTCCAAAGTAAGGGAAGATCCCAATAGAAATAATTAGTCAAGTTTTCTTTAACTTTACTTTGGTTTCTCTCATCTTATTAGCATGGCTAATTCACAACATTTTTGAATACCAGCTTATCTCAAATGACAAATTCAAGAGCGCTCAGCATAGAGTACTGGCCAATCCTATAGGTCCAAGGGTGTCTATTGCATGCTTTTTTAGCACAGGTCTTAATCCAACTTCAAGGATTTATGGTCCCATCAAGGAACTTTTATCTGAAGACAATCCTGCAAAATACAGAGAATTTACCGTTCCTAAATTTTTAGCTCACCACAGAACAAAATGTCTGAATGGTACTTCTCCACTACTGCATTTCAGGATTTGACTAGGAAAATGTCGGTAAAAGATTCCATAACCTTATATCATTACCTTTGTTTCAGAGAATAATTATGTTGTTGAATTGTAGAACTTTCATTGCATAAATTTCTTGAGAATTTTCAATGAAAAGTTGGTGTTGAGGAGATAGCTTGGCGTTTTTGTCAATTGATTAAAGTCATTGGACTGAATTATATAATTATTTACATGGGAAATTATATTGACATTGAAGTTTGATTGAATTGCAAATGATATTTCTCCTTCTTTTTTAACATTCTTAATTATTGTTGTTCACAGTGCTCATAATCATGATCAACCACAACCACTCATCATAAACCACAAATCGATCATTCACAAACATGTCGAATTATCATAAAACAAGAAAAGAGGATAAACTTCCCATATTATTAACTTCTTAATGAATGTACCAATTTATACAAATAATAATTAAACGGTAACCCGAGTTTCAAATTCACGATAATTTTTTTTAAGAATTAAATTATATATGCTTAAATTCAAATTCTAATGCCAATAATATGTCGAACGTGAAGTTGACAATAGTTTTTTGCATTATTTATTTATTTATTTATACGCCCTCTCTTGTATTTTTTTCTAAATTTTTTTTTAAAAAATATCTCGAAAATTCAGTTCTAAAATTTATTTCAATAACAAGTAAATGTTGCAGACATTAAATTTCAAAATATATTAAACATATTTCAAAAATTAATTTTTAGAAGTGTTAGAAATTTTATCACTTCTAAAGATTAATTCTGAAACATGTTCAACCATGGCTGATATATACAGTAGCCGGAAGGTATGATATTTTTTTTTTTTTTTTTATTGAATGTCATGTGAAGTTTTGTGAAAACAGTTAAACAGACATGTCAATTTATAAATATTGACATCTTAGTCCTCCTTTAATGGTAGTGAACCTTTTAACCAGGTCTTATCGTCCACATGTCATTGGAAGTTGGCATTCCACAGCCCTATATTGCTACCTCTCATTCCACCCATGCATATAGATTAATTAGTCCTCAAATAACATTGTAATATTAATGCATGGGACAATAATTAAGTCTTATTTAATTTACAGTGTAGGCTTTCAGAATATTTATTTTTACAATATATTAATATATTCTTAAAATTTTCTGAATTTATTTTCTGAAAGGTGTTTTTTTTTAAAACAAAATAAAAAAAGAAAGAAATTTTTCAAGTTAAAACAGGTGTGTAAAAAGCATTTATCTCTAAGTTAATAGGACTAAACATCATAGATGATAACCGTCCGATAATGAGTGATTTAATAGGCTCAACAACAACTATTAAAATGGTATCATCTTAAATTTGAGTTTATGTCTAAGTTAACTCTATTAGAGTTAGGTTAATAGTAATTAATTCTTCACACGATCACACCTATAGAATTACTTCTTAGAAATTTGAGTAAACAACATAGCATATTGCAAAGTACCATCAGCTAAGATTGAAGGTGATATATAATTAAGATGAAATATGGTGAAAAACTAAAGCCAGGTCAAGGGAAATATATGGAGAAGCTATACGATATTTTATTTGTTATCCTACATTTTACAGTAGTTGCGATCGATGGTTCAGCTTTTATAATGCTCAATTCTTTTCTTATAGCTTATCTAATTGATGTGGAATTATACTTGCTTCCTTCATTTGTTTGTAGAAAGATACTGGTGGAATACTCAAAACAAGTGATGAAATTGGGGACTTCAATGTTTGAGTTATTATCAGAAGCTCTTGGTCTGAATCCAACTTGATATTGGTTGCACTGAGGGGATTTCTGCTTTTAGCCATTACTATCCTGCATGTCCTGAACGATAACTATGGGAACCCCAAAGCATGCCGATGTTGATTTCATTACAGTGCTTCTATGAGATCATATTGGTGGTCTCCAAGTTCTTCATTAGGACATGTACGTGGATTGATTTACCCCCGTGCGTGGGGCTCTAGTTGTTAACATTGGAGATTTTTTGCAGGTATTTCTTTCTTTTTTTATTTTTTTTAATTCTTTAGCACAAATATTTTCACTAATATGATATCACATTACATATAAGATTAAATCTTAATGTATCTGTTGCATAACGCTTATGTAATGGTCATCGTGACTTATTACGTGATGATCTGTAATGAATTGTGTGAGGGTGATATGTTGTGTTGTACTTGACATGTGTTATTTTGAACACGTGATTAATATGAATGTGTGAAATGTAATTTTGTAATTAAATCCTTAAGACAAATGATGTTACACAATTAGTGATAAAATGATGTGAATTGTGCTAAGTTGAGCTTGATGTGATTAAATCCTTAAGACACATGTGTTGTTTGTGTTTAGACTTTGTGATGATCTTGAACTTTGTGTTCATAAAAAGAAATTGTTAGGTGGATAACTTTAAAGAATTTCGTGTTAAAATACAATGAGACATAATACTATGATAAGATGTTATATTGAGACATGATTTTTTATATTATTTGCATAATGTTTTGAACATGTTACTTTATGTTATTTCACTACTTAACTTGTTTCTTATTGTAAAAATTGGACGGTCTTGTTTTGGACCATATATTTGATAAGTTTCTAATTTGATGATTAATGTGGATGTAAATCTTTTACTTAGGTGAACTCTTTTATGTTCATTGAATAAAATCTTTTCAATTAATTCTACATCTTTATGTATGATATTTATATAAATATGTATGTCGAGATAGAAAGTGTTACATAATTAAATATGAAAGTAAACAAACTCTTGTGATTAGTTAACATTTTTTATCTAAGTACCTTAATTCCCGTAAAAAAATGATTGTTTCTTTAATATAATGACAGGTGTTATTTTGTATAATTCGTGCAAATAAGTCTTCAAATAAAAAAAGTTGTTGTTCATATGTATTTTAAAAAAATGAGTTTTAAAATTAATTTTTAAAAAGTGTTTTTAAGAAGTAAATAAGAATTGTTTGTTTTTTAAAAACCAAATTCTATTTACTTCTAAAAATAATTTAGACAAACAGGCCCATCAGCCTATTTTATTAAGGAAAGAACATTTTTTTTTTATAAAAAATAGCTTAAACAAACAAATTCATAAACTTATTTTTAAGGTCTAATTAATATTTCTCTCCTCTCAATCATGTTTTCTCTATTCACAAAATTTAAGCTTAAAATCTTATTTTATTAAAGGTGATTAAATCCAATACCATTCGGATCAATAATTTATTGATTTTTAAGCTCTAATATAACTATCATGATAACTTATTTTAAAAACTTTTAAACTGAGCGTAAAACTATCTTTCGATCTAGGTTAACATGCTTAATATTTAAAAAATAAATCAATGTAGTATGTAATTTTAATATCTTATTAAAAATATATAATTAATATAATAATTTATTATTTCTATTTACTTAAATAGATTGACCTGTTTGATCTAAAAATATTTTTTAAATGACCTAAAATTTGAACTTTTAATTAAATAGATTTTTATAAAAGTTTTAATCTAATTTATTTTTAAAAAAGTGTGGCTTAATCTGGCCTAATGTAGGTCAGATTGGTAAAGTTGGTCTCGTGTGTATTCCTACCCCTATTTATCAGAAAAATAGAATTTATTTTTTCAAAACGAAAAGAATAATGTTGCAATTTACATAATACGCAATCGCAAGCACGCACGAACACACATATATATGACATAAAATAATGCACCTTTTTAATGAGTTAAAACTTCATGTATAGTAGACATATATACTAGACATTTTTAAATAATAAAATGAAATGACTCTTAATTTTAATGAAACTTCTTTTTTTAAGCCGAATTTCTCCAAATTTTTGACAACATTAATGCCTTGATGGAAGTTCGTGTTCTATCCAATACACGAATGGGCCGTAAAATATATTTTAATTATATACTATTTTTTTATCACAAATATTTGATGATTTATTGAATATAATTAAAAAATAATTACCTAACTATTTTTTTAAGAAATAATCTTACTCAAGGCCGCATGTATAGTCACGCATCAAAAATGTATTGCCTCTTTAAAAAATTCAGTTGAAATTAATTTTCATAAATTTATATGTTATTATACATGTGAATGGCAATCATTAATTGTTTTATTCAACAACCACAAGTCCACAACTATGTATTTTTCTAAAACGTATTCTTTTATTTTAAAGGATTTAAATTCTCAAAAGTAATTAAACATCTCTTTAAATGGAAATTTAAATCATAATTTACCACTTTAAACAATTTGTTCATGATTATAATATACATATATATAAAAAAAACTCTTCAAGCGAAGAAAAAGGAAAGTAAAAGGAAATAAAAAAAATGAATGCATATGCATAGTAATTAGTGTAATGATAAAATATACTTACTCGGTTCCATAATAATACTTATCTTAATTTTTTTTACATAAAAAAAAGTAATAAATAAATAAAAATAATAATTTTACAAAATTAATCTTACATTAATTTATTTCTAAATTTTATAGTTCATCATTAATATATAAAGGATATATTTATGGTGAGTTTGGGTGCAATAAGGGGGAAAGTGTCAACATAATTTTTTTTCTTACCAATTATAATAGAACAATGAAATATTTTATTATTTAATGCAATTATGTGACTATAGAAAGACATATGTGTTATGAAGGCAGATGATAATCCAAGAATTCGAATACCAGGAGCCTCCCAAGAGAGAGAAAAAAAAAACTTGTATTATTTTCTTCAATGCCTTCTTACTCAGTACATAGGTGTTATGTGCTTATGCTTACATAGACAGCATATAAAACGCTGTGATACAGAGAAGAATATCCCAAAAATAACAGAAAAGGAAAATCATAAAATCGCAGGCAATTGACAAACAGCATATCCTAAGTTAGCCAATCCTAAGCTAGCCAACGCTATATATAATACCAATTGGTTAAATGCAATTATCTAGATGCTTCTTTCATAACAATATGCTTCCTAGCTCTTGGAAATCAAATGAGTCAGAATATATAATAAGTTGAAAGGTGACGTATTTTTTGTATAATAAACATTATTTATATACAGTTCCTAGATTCTCTTATATTTACATTACAAAATTCACATTTTGCATTAGTATTTTTTTTTAATATTGTATTAGTATAAATACATGAGCACCTACCAAAATGTACTCAAATTAAGGTGCATAATCACAGCTAAGAAAAATCAACTATATAATATATGGAGAAAATGAGAGTGATACTAATGACTCTATTCCTATACATAGGTACGTTAGTTGCAGAAGATGCTGATATTGACAAAGCTATTAATAATGCAAGAGATGCTGATATTGGTAAGGCCATTAATCCAACAGAAGACGCTGATATTGGTCTTCTTAGCGAACCTGAGGCCTATGAGTCTCCCGTATTCAAAAAATACGTGACACAGTGCACTCCGCATGTTGCTACAACATGCAGTATTACAAGTAGGACGGACTTAAAGGTAAAACAATTGAAATTCAAGTTTTAGGTACATTTTAAAAAATATTTATTATTAGTTATTAGAAATAAATAAAAAAAAAACTTTATATATAACAGTATGCATAGATTTTATTATTTAAAAATATACTTACTATTGAATTGGTCCAGATTGAAAGTGAAGCAATATTGGGTCTTTGTCTTTTTGATTCTATGGAGAGATGCTTGGTACAGCATGAAATAGGCAACGTTAATTATCGATTATTCAGGCCACCAAGCCCACCACCAGGACGAGGACCACCAATTGAACCAATAGATCCAATTCCCCCATGGATTCCATCACCACCCATAGTTCCTAGGACCAAACTAGATAACCATCAACATCTCCAATATTATCAGACACTTCTCACTGAGACTACAAAATTCCGAACCGTCTTGAGAAGATGTACTCATGTTAGTGCACAGAGTTGTCTCACTGCTCCTAATGTTGCTTCATCCACACTTTTAGCGGCTTGTCTCATTCCATCCATGAATCAATGCGTGTATCCCGCTAGAGCTCAATCTGGTATAGTTTTCTTCTTTTGCCAATTACTACTTTTTTTTTCTTTTTTTTATTAATGTTTACTTTTAGATATGATTAATTCACTTTTATCTGTGTATTTTACTAGCAAGCTCACCTCAGATATGAAGGCCTTTTAACTAAAAGGGAATCATTTATTTTTTTGAATTTATCAAATGTGGGTAGATTTTGGATTAATTCCCAAATGGAAATAAATCGTATGAATTCGTCCGACTTTAAGGCCGAAAGTCATAAACCTTTTTTGTGTAGTTTCTACTTTTTATTTATTTTTAACAAAGTTGTAAAAAATATTAGAACTTTAAAGTTTCTAATTTTCTATGATTTTAAAGTCGTAAAATCTCATATCATTTTTCAAGTTATGATATACTCATTTTCATGTGTTGTGCAATTCATGTGGTCTCTGTCTATATACTTCACAAAAAATGACAAAAATTGTAATATTTCTTATGACTTCAATAAAAACAAATGTTTACAAAATATATATAATGTCATAATAAAAAAATTTAAATACGTTAAACTCTATAAATTTCAATCTTCTTCCTTTACACATTTTCATATTTTGTAATAAAATTAGCATTAATTTTTTTATTTCTTATTTTGTTGCTTTCATTTTTGAAAAAAATATCTTATTAGGATAATTCTTTTATAGAACATATCCAAATAATAATAAAAATCTTGCGGTCTGGTGCGTTTGTTGAAAGCAAAACTTAGACGAAGCACTGCACGTTACCATTGGCTTGAAAGCAAAAGTTATACCAAGCACCAGAGATTAATTATGAGCTTAGAATGATTCCTGAACACTCCACATTTTTGTAGCATAAATCATTCAAGTCTTACGTAAACATCTTCACATATATAAAGAGAACCACAACTACAAAAAAGAACACATATCGAGTACAGAAAAACCTGCTGCATGTGGATCGAGGAACGAAGCACTAAATTGTACAGATGTGTTCCAAAAAGAAACTGGGGGACGATATTTAACGGGAAGCTTTCGTTTAGTCTTTTTCAAAATAAAAAATATATATAAAATTTGTCAATTTATTAGACATTAAAAAAATATCAAAACTAAAAAAGAAAATTATTATTTCATTAGAAATTGAATGTGAAGAAAATTTTTATCAAATAACAAACACAAAATTTAATGATTTATTACATACCTAAAATATTTTATTTTAGCCAGACTTATTTTAAGTGTTAATAACTAAAGCAATAACAACATTTGTTACAAAGGCAACTACCCCATAAATATTGTAAAATGTGCTATATGTAGTAGCGGTTGTAGCAGAGCATGGTGATCGTCCCATTAGCAAGTGCAAAATAACACTAAAACTATAGTAGCTTTTCCTTTTAGTTATATATATAGCACAACGAAGAGAAGAAAACTATGTGGAGAGAGACAGAGAAAGAGAGAAGGGCATGGACTTAATTATAAAATGAAGGTCAGGTGCATAAATGAGATTAACGGTAGTCCATGTGTGTAGAGTTGTGGACTATTATATCATAACAAGAGTACACTTCATTACCAACTGAATTCTCTATGGTATAGTCCATCTTTTCTACTTGGCTTATATATTATATTTTATGCTATAATACATTAATAAAAAAAATTAGAGATATAAAGTTAGTCGGATAATTAAAAATTTGAAAAACCATAATCACAAAAAAATGAAAAAATAAACTTTAAAGGTTGGAAACATGAAAAGTAAAGAAACATTTACATGAAATAAATCAAAAGTTAATTAAAAAATTATATGAAATATTTAAATTAAAAGAATTAAATGTTTTTTTTTCTATTTATAAAATAGTATACAAAACTTGGAAAGTGACGTCTTTTACTCTTCTTACCATCTCTATTAAACTTTCTTAATATTCGTTGTTTTCTCTCCTTTAAAGGTACATTTGATACACTATTTTTGCAAATAGTTAAAAAAAAATTATCTAAACTTTTTCATACTACCTTCTAATATGTCTATCTCTAATTTTTTTAAAATAAATTATTAATAATTAAAAATAACCTTACACCATGCACAGTCTAAATTGTTCATTGTTGATTTAAAATATAATTTATATATTTGTATATATATTTATTTATCTTGGATTTAATTATAATATAATTTATATATTAAAAGTATTTATTAATCATGAATTTTAATTTATAAAATATATATTTATCCTGTATAATAAATAAACTAAAATGCAAGTTCTAAAAAAATACCATGTTATAATTTTAGTAGAATTACTAAAATAAAAGTTAAAAAACCCATAGATAATGGTGTGATCACCACAACACAACCCATGAAAAGCAAGTGTGATGTGATTGTTGATCACCATAAATTTTATATGATGCCAAAAGCTTGTGCATTATCGAGATCACGGGTACATGACTTGTCGTCAACAACAAAATCAACATAGTTATTGATTAATGGTCCTGTGTTTGTTGTTTTGTGTGTCCAAGTCTATCAAAATCATTCTTTGGTTTTGTTTTCTATTGTAGATTGTAGGTACTGCTTCAATACATCTTTCAATCACCGAGATCTTGAATTCTTCAGTTTCAAGACAATAATTGAAGTTCAAGGCCATTAGTTCCAACAAGAAGGAAAATGGGGTTCACTAGTACAAGTGAAAAAGAAGAGATGTTCATGGCGGATGCAGAAAGAGCAAAGGAGCTCAAAGCTTTTGATGACACAAAACTTGGTGTCAAAGGACTTGTTGATGCAGGAATTACCAAGATCCCTCGCATATTCTATCATCCCTCTGATAATTTCAAGAGGGTCTCAGAATTTGGCCATGAAGATTACACTATTCCAGTTATAGACCTGGCAAGAATTCATGAAGATCCTAGTGAACGCAAAAGGGTTGTTGAGAGAGTCAAAGAAGCATCAGAGACATGGGGTTTCTTTCAGATTGTGAATCATGGCATCCCTGTGAGTACTCTGGAGGAGATGTCAGATGGGGTGCTAAGGTTTTTTGAGCAAGATAGTGAGGTCAAGAAGGAGTTTTATACTCGTGATCAAAGACCCTTTATGTATAATAGCAATTTTAATTTATATACCAAAGCTCCAACTAGTTGGAAGGACTCTTTCTTCTGTGATCTTGCCCCTATTGCCCCTAAACCAGAGGACTTTCCATCTGTTTGCAGGTGCATGTTTCAATCAGGTCATCAATTCAGCTTAAATTATTTGTCTTTCATGATTTGTAGCTGTGTAATATTTGCTCTAGGTTTAAGTAATCAAATGAATTCCTAATCCAAGAACTAGTTGATTTGGCAAAAAATCCTAATTTGATATTTATCATAGTTTCCTATTTTATTGATAGATTCATATTTGTAATATAACCAGGATATGTATGTGATGTAGCCTGTAGGCATGTCGGACTAAACCAACCACGTTATAGTCAGTGCAAACTTGTTTGTAATTTTTTTTAATCTAATTTCAGGTATTCATGCTAGCATGGGAAAAAGTAGATGGTATTCCCCTAAAGAACAAAATTGATTTTACAGCTTACGTTAGACTGCCAGTAGTGTCTCAATTTCTTCACTTTAGGAATTATTTATTGAAGTTTCAATTAACAACCTAGTATGCTAACTACCATAAGTTGCATAAAATTGACGATAACAATATACAGCTGAAGGAGATTTAAGATGAAATATGATGATAATCTACCGAAGCAAAGTCAAAGCAATGGGGAAGAAATTTATAAGGATCAAAACCAAGTTTGACCAAAAGTACTGGGACCAAAAACACATTTTTCCCAATTATAAAACATTACTTGTTATCCAACACTTTTTGATTGTGATGATTTAGCTTTGATAACATGTAATTCTTTCTTTATCTTATCTTCGGCCTAAAATATAGTGACATACTTGCTTGTTTTATTTGTTTGTAGAGACATACTGGTGGGTTACTCAAATCAAGTAATGAAACTAGGGACTTTGCTGTTTGAGTTACTATCAGAAGCTCTTGGTCTGAACTCAACCTACTTAAGAGATATCGGTTGCAATGTGGGACAATTTGCTTTTGGCCATTACTATCCTTCCTGTCCTGAATCAGAATTAACTTTGGGAACGATAAAGCATGCTGACGTTGATTTCATTACAGTGCTTCTACAAGACCATATAGGTGGCCTCCAAGTTCTTCATCAGGACACGTGGATCGATGTAACCCCTGTGCCTGGGGCTCTAGTTGTTAACATTGGTGATTTTCTACAGGCATGTCTTTGTCTTTCTTTTCCTGCCACCGAATACCATCCCCTTAGTGCATATCTATATTTATTAGGTTCATATTAACAAGAACTTATGAACTATACTCTCATCTCTTGATTGAGGCTTAAATTATACTGATGGAAAGTCTCACATTGGCGGCCTCAATTTTCGAGGTACAGTTAATATATTTAGTTAATATATCTGTTGGACAATTAAGAAAATCTAATATAATATCGGAGCTTATAACCCATTTGTTCTGGTAGACATATGTAGAGGAAGGTGTTGGAGAAAGTCCTACATTCTCAATTCTTGGTGTGTAGCTGATATCTTAAACTGCCACATCCTTAATTCTTGGAGTGTAACTTATATATTTGTTGGACAACTTCACTTAAGACCTGACTTTAAGATAAAATCGAACATATACTACCTTCTCTTATAGTCATATATTTGGAAAAAAGTGTTTATTAATCAGTTAAATATCTATAAGTGACACTCATTTAGAAACCGATCTCTGTTTTAAAAAAACTTGAGTTTTAGTTCCTATAAGGATATATACAGACTAAAACTGAAGTTTTTAGGCACTACAACTTAAAGAAAATTAGTAAGAGCAAAGGCCAATGTATACTAATAGGAGAGGAGAATATCATCCACATAAATTCAAACGAGTATTGAAGGGACAATTTTTCTTACTTCGTATCTCTAGGCATTATCCATGGTTTAGTTTTGAATCTCAACTGTTGACTTTACTTTATCACTTTGGCTTCTTTCAGTTGATTATATGTTATCCTTCACCAATATGGCTAATTCCTGATATTCTTGAATGCCAGCTAATCTCAAATGACAAATTCAAGAGTGCTCAACACAGAGTACTGGCCAAAACTGTTGGTCCAAGAGTCTCTATTGCATGCTTTTTTAGTCCAGCATTCCATCCATCTTCAAGGACTTATGCTCCCATTAAGGAACTTTTATCTGAAGACAATCCTGCAAAATACAGAGAATTTTCAATTCCAGAATTTACAGCTCACTACAGAACAAAATGCATGAAGGGTACTTCTCCTCTACTACATTTCAAGATTTGACAAGTACAATGTTGTAAAAGTGACTATGTCCTTGATCCATTGCTCTCGTTTAACGGAGCTGAATGTAGCAAATTTTGGAACTTCCACTGTGTCAATTTCTTGAGGAGGAATTAATGAAAAACTTGGAAGAGATATTTTTATGCCTTCAACTAGAAATTATCAGATGGTGAGGAGGGGTTATAATGGCCCATATAGATTTTCACATGACATGTAATAAATTATTATTAATTTTTTTAAAATTGAAAAAATTAAATACAAGTCCTTTGGAAATTAATTGAGATCATATAATAATCTTAAACTACTTAATAGTTTGTCTCTTACAACATATTTTCTCGTTTGTTAAAATTCGCGTGAGTCCCTCTAATTTAAGAATGAGATCCTCCAAACAAATAATAGGATTCACATATTTAGTAAGACGAACATGAATTTCATTCAATAGAATAGGATGTGTGGATAAAATATGTTGCTATTATTTTTCTTTTTTATTAAAATACAAAAATAAATTCTATTTATCTGTCCTATAACAATGGTTTCCAAATTTTATGCGATGAAAATAAATATAAAATTACATGTAAAAAACAAAATTTCCTTATTTATAGAAAAATAATGATTTCAAATAAAAGGTAAAGAACATAATTTTATAGAGACCAAGATTAAAATTCGTTCATTTTACAAGTTAATTATTTAAAATTTTGGAAGGATAAAAACGAAGGAAAAAATAGTTTAGTGATCAAAACTAAAATTTCCTTATTTTAGAGGAATAGAAACATAAAAATATTTTTTAGGGATCAAAAATAAAGTTTGCTCATTTTACAAAGAATAAAGCCATAATTAACCCTTTTTTGTTCTTTTTTTTACTGCTTTTGTTCTTTTTAAATATTTATATTTTTTACTTCATTTAATCTTTATTAACTTTCTACTTTTCACATTTAGATGCTTCTAGTCTTCATATTTCTGATCATTAATTTTTAATTTTTATATTGTCAAAATTATTCATTTTAAATTAAAATAAAAATAAAAATCAGGTCAACTCTTAATATTTTTATAAGTATTAATGAACGAAGAAAATAACATGAAGAAATAAGGGATATATATATATATATATATATATATATATATATATATATATATATATATATATATATATATATATAAGAATATTAAAACAATATTAAACTCTAAGATCTAATGTTAAAATAACGTATTAAGAAGTACATACCTAATAAAATCTCTCTCTCGGTTATTATTACGTTACTTCATACTTAAAAACTTATGCAAATCACGTAAAAAAAAAAAACTTAGGCAAATAAAGAAATATGAATTGACAATGAATTAATTGCATATTATTAATTGTTCATGCCTCTTTATCTTTGCTTCATTATTACCTCTTCAATTTTGAGCCTTTCCTTTTTTTTTCAGTCTAATTTGTTGTGTTGTGCCCACCCAGATTCAAAATTCATCTTGGAATCTCTGATTTGTCTTCTTTTTCCACTCTGGCTCTCTATTTCTGTGTCTTATCTTCCTGTTTGCTTGTGACTTTGTGTGGTGTGTGTGATGTGGCTGTGAAGTGGTTGTTAAAAGTCTCACCTTTTGGGGTTCTTTGGTGATTTGTTTTTGTTGCATTGGACTGGAATCTGAAGATGGGTTTTCATTGTTAGGTATTTGAGGGTTTCTGAGCATTGATTTGATTTGGAAGAGAAAGATGAAGGATTTCTCTGGGACACCTGGCACTGTTCTTGGGCTTGTTCTTAGGATTTCACAGTTCATTTTTGCTGCTGGGTCTATTGCTTCCATGGCTACCACAACCAGTTTCTTTAATTTGACTGCCTTTTGGTAATTAATCCATTTCCTTCTCCTCTCATTCAAGTAAAGATTTTGTTTTTGTTTTTGTTTTCTGAAACTTTAACCTGCATTCATTTTTGCTTTGTGTGATTTTCATTAGTGTTGTGTTGTGTTCTCAAAAGACATTTGTCATATCATATGTGATATGTTAAGCAATTGTTTATGCTTGATTCATTTTCATGGCTGAGTTTGTACGGATGTCAAGAGATTTCATGCATTCAACCAATCAGAACCATTGGGTAAAGATTGAATGACTCATATTTCATCTCACAAATCTAACTAAAATATGTATATTAGATGTGAATCATCAGATCTTCATCCAATAGTAACGATTTATGAATGCGTGAATGCTGGGATCTTCGTGTCTGGCCAACAAAATACTCGTTGATATTTCATATTTTATTACTCACTTTAGCTATATGGATGTGTCTCGAGTTCTTAATTGCAAAACTCTGCCTGCTCTTTGATTTTCAAATTGTGAGGACACAACCTAGTGCTTGGTATTTGATTTACCTTCTGCGGAAAAAAAATGTCTTTACCACTGAATAATTAGTGCTATTAGGTGATTTTGTTGTATCAGATTACACATTATATGTATGGTTGGTATCTTGATTCGGACTAATCGGTGTGGCTTGAACCTGTTCAAATGGGATTCGGATGCCCTGCAGTTGAAAAATAACTGCAGTGAGGTGCAGTTCAATCTTTCAGCATCCATTCTTTTTAAATTACTAGTATGTTTTTATAAAGATTTTATTTAAGTATAATACATGTAAATGGTTGAGACTTGAGATACATGCAGTTGAAATAAAAACTGCAGTTCCCTATCCTATTTTGTCCTGTTCCTATAAAGAGGCAATGAATTTTACCTTTATATCATGATTCTCCTCTTTAATGCATTATATCCATCCATGAATCTATCATTTAAAGCTCTTTTTTCACTATGAATATAAAAAAAAAAAAAAGCTCTTTTCTCACTGTCACTGACTTTTTGCTTGGACGCTATAATTGAGGAAACAATCTGAATGTGGCTTTATGCACTTTGGCTCTTTGTGCAAAGGGTGATTGATTTGGCAGTATAATACTGAATAGAATGTCTTCACTGAAACCTCAACGGAGTGTGACTGTGATATACTTTCTTACTATCAACTTTATTGTTTTCTATTCAAGTTGATGTTCTTGATTTTCCCCTACAGTAGTAAAAACATGTTTCTCGTGAAATATTTTGCTTCTGATGGAGTAGTAGTCAAAAAATGAGTCTTACATTGTTCATCAATACTTCAATAGCAATGCGTGGATACTAAATGTGGAATAACTTAGATACTGACTGTTCCACTGGTAATTATGCAGTTACTTGATAGCTTCAATGGGTTTACAAATCATTTGGAGTTTTGTGCTTGCTTTAATGGATTTGTATGCTTTGGTGAGAAAGAAGGTCCTCCTCAACCCGGTACTAATTAGCCTCTTTGTAGTTGGAGATTGGGTTAGTCTCTAAGTGAACCTTTACTCTTCCCAACTTCCTAATTAGTGCATGTTTGGATAACCGCTCCACACTTATACGGTTACACCCCTTCCAAAAGTATGTTCAGAATAAAAGATACAAAGAATATTCTTTTCCAAAAGAATATTTAGCACCCAAAAGTACGTTAAGAACAGTTATCCAAACATGCAATTAGTCTGTTACACACAGTAGGACTTGCATAGTTATGATGTGTTTATCATTTCACAAAATTTCTTCTTGACCACTGTCCATTCTCCACAGGTAACAGCAACACTATCTCTTGCAGCAGCTTCTGCCTCGGCTGGTATTACAGTTTTGTACTTTCATGATCTGGGACACTGCCACTTTGGAGAAGAGTGCCAAAAGTACCAGATTTCTGTGGCATTTGCATTCCTGAGCTGGATTTCAACTTCAATATCATCTCTAATTATGCTTTGGCTATTAGCTGCAGGGTAGCTAACTTTTCCACTAGAATTCCCTCATCCAACCAAAATTAGTCTTGTTGAAAATTTTATTTTCAAATTGTTAACAGGAAAGGAATCACTGTAGAGTTGTACTCTGAAATTTAATTGGGATAGCTGCAGAATGCAGATTGTAAAGGGGACAAAAAATGTATAAATGATTTTGCTTTGCAAAGATATAAACCTATATGTTTACGTGAAAGACAACCTTTTTCTTATTGATAAAAATTGGCATGCAAAGCCGCAAAGGCATCACAATAGGGTTATAACAAGGTTGACACCCCTAACCCCAAAAAGTCAAAAGATGAACATGGGGGGACATGAACCAAAACCCATGAAAGACAACTTAAATGCAATTTCTTAAGAATTTTTGGTGTTGTTCTCCATTTAGAATTGGAGTTTCATCTCGATAATTCACATAATAAATGTTTACATCTAGTGTTAACATAGGTTTCCAGGGTGAAACTCCAATTCTGATTGGAGAATAGTACCAAAAACATTTAAAAACTCCACAAGTTTCATCCTTATGAAATTTGGTTGGTAATGCTTAATACTAATAGTTGTTTTTTACATACTTCATTCTGACAAGTGTCTGTTAGATACTTCATACTTGAAAAGGCTTATGCAATGATGATTCTCCTCATTCTCATTTGTGTGCATATATAATTTCTTTCTACTATGAACACAGTAATAGTATAGTATAGTTCATTTGTGCCTGACCCTGGATTAAGTAACTAAACTAAACTCCTTAGTCCTTTTGTTATTCAAGTTAGGAACTAAACTCCTTAGTCCTTTCCATCCATCTCTTTGACTACTTGAGAATTTGTACTTTTTGACTCCTCAAAATGATTTTATTTAAATTCAAAACAATGGCATTACTTTGCTATTGTTCTCTTCTTCATACGCCATTAATTTGGTAAAAGTCGGTATTAGAACTATCTTTGAAATGAGAGACAATGATGTCAATACGCCAACCTTTAGTTGCTTAATGGACTCAAGAGTGAAGATCTGGTGAGACATAGATATCTTCAAGCAAAAGTCGATAAAATTTGGTCAGCTCACAGGTCAGCATATAAAATTAACACTTCACTTGTGTCTACCGTCTAGTACCTACCTGCTTATCACTTAACTCTACAAGAGTGGAAAGCAATCACAGCATACAAATTACAGGAAATTTTTATAACAAAGTCTCCAGCCTCTACACAAAATGAATGCGCCATAAAGGGCATATGGAATGGAAATTTTTTGGTTCTTGCAATGAACATCAACTACAACTACCCAAAATTAGTATTTTTTTCATTTAAAAGAACTGTGGGCGTGGGAACTCAAGGCACTAGGTGGGGCCCTTAGAACCTTATGCTGAAGTTACGCTTAAGAAGAAAGCGACTATTTTTTCTTTTACCACAATATTGATACAAATCAAATTTTCTCAGGCCAAGGATAATCATTAATCTTTTTTGGAGGAGACAATGAATGCAATTAATATTCTTCTCCCAACAAGATTTATTTCATACAAAAATCAGAATATCATAGATTACTTATTAAATGATATAAGTGTTATCATTTATGTCGATCATTATTAGTAAAATGAATGATTTCTTTTATCTATGAATTTTCATGATAATATATATATATATATATATATATATATATATATATATATATATATATATATATATATATATATATATTAAATTATGGTAGTCTTTAAAATTGAGTTTAATTTTTATACTTTCAAAAATATCCTAAATATAATTTTTAAGTAATTATATAAAAGTTAATAAATTTATCATATATAATTTGTAATTAGATAATAATAAAAAATTGTTATATTGTCAATGTTTTTAATTAAATTTTAGGTAAAACCAAAAGTACTAAGGTTTGATACTCTTTACCGTTATTGCACACCAAAAAAAGAAATAATTATATGTAACATCAAACACATAATTATCTGGCATAATATTATTCTAGCTTAATTATAAAAATTATTATCTATAGTAATTTTATCTGGTTTGGACAAGAATAATTCTAGTGAAAAATATGTGAAAGAGTACTAGGAAGTAGGAACTCTGTCTCTCTCTTTATAGCTCTCTTTAATTAAAATTTATTAAAAATTATAAAATTAAGATAAAAAACCATTAAATATAAAGTAAGACTCACAAATTTTATCATTTTTAATAAATTTTGACTAATAAAAAAAGTGCGTTAAAAGATGTATTTCAAACATTTTTCGTATAATATTATTTATACAATAAAAAAAATCATTATAGATATTACAAAAAGTTCAATAATATTACTGACAATTAATAATTAATTGAATGATTATCTAAAAAATCGTTATAGTATTATTATATTTTAATTAAATTCTGCAAATAAAATAGTGGTAAAAATTAAATTTAAATAAATTAATCATAACCGTTTATTTATACATAAAAGTGTATGATCATGATTAATTCCTTTCGCTTTATACACTTTTGTTAGATACGCATAAATTTTCTTATGATATATTTTATGTCGAGTTATATTATCATGATCTATGATTTTTAAAAAGTGATAGATATAACTTTTTATAAGATTTGGTAAAAGTGGATTTTTCAGTATAAAGATTCACCACCAAATCCTGATTAAATTATTATTCCTTCACTTGAAATTATGAACCATTGTGGTGTGAAGGGAAAGTCAGCTCAGAATCATCTCAACGACAATAAGATAATTGATGAATACTTTAAACCATCCATTGAATGATTAATGTAAAATATAGTATAAAGATGAGGCGTCCAGCTAAAGCATGACAAAACAGTGAAAATAACCTGGTTGGTTGTTGATAGGTCAAAGTGGCTGTTATTGCAATCACATCAACATTTTATGACTCTAGAGTGGGAAACTATATTCATTGTTTTTTTAAGAAAAAAAGTCCTCCAAGAAAGCACTTAGTCTATCGTGCCATGATCATGGGATGATGATAGATATGAGGTTTATTTCCGTCCTTAATTTCTGATCCAGTTTTATTAAAAATAAATAAATCAGTATGTAATTAATGTGGCAAATACTTAAATAAAAATGATAAAAAGCTCTACCTTCTTTTCTTAACGTACGACATAGGCAAAATTTGTGATCTATATTTATTAAAAATAGGCTTAAATAAGAAGTAAGTGTACTTTTAATTCCAATAATTTGATATACGTGTGATTTTAGACTCTCAATTATTTCCCATTTAATTAAGGCTTTCAATTATTGAAATTAAGAAAAATTAATCTTTCTAATAATTTTCTGCTAATTAAACCCCTCAAATTCTCATTTTTATTATCAAAATTATTTCTCATTTTTATTATCAAAATTATTTCTCATTTTTATTATAAAAAAAATCGAAGGATGACAATATTTACATGTCAATACTTCGCCAATGTTGTGAAATAATTATCCAAAGAGTAACAATGGAAGGAACCAACTATGCAGCAGGAGGCCTGAGCTCATGATCATGAGATGTGTCTCTGACAGATTGAGGAAGATATTGCCACATTGGGATGTAGCCATAGTTTGGATAAAGAGCCATCTTGTTAACCCCTGCTTGATATGCAGCAGCAGCTACAGGTGGAGTCATATACCCTGCTGGTGCAACGGGTAAGGCCTTCAACTGCTTCTCAATCCTTTCCTTATCTGCTTTCAGAACAAGTTTCTCTTCCCGAAGTTCATTTTTCTCTGCCTGTTGAAGAAAAAATAATTGTATAACTTTGGACACAAACACTAAAGTAATGTAACTCTAGACTAAAAACTTGTAGTAGCATGAACTTGTTTACCACACCTGACATTATTTCAATATATGGACAACAAAATCTTATCTCATTAGGTGAGGTCAGCTTAATAGATCACACAATGCCATGTAACTTTAGACTCAAAAAAAATAGTTGAAGTATGAACTCATGTTACAAAAACAACAACAATGTCATGTAATTTAAGAGTAAAAAATAGTTGAAGTATCTACCACACTTGACATATTTCAATACAATAATAATAACAAAGTTTTATCCCACTAGGTGAGGTCGACTACATGGTTGCTTAGACTCACAAACACATTTCAACACAAGTTAAATTTAATACACAACCTTTCCACCCCAAAAAAAGAAAAAAGAAAACATTTTTCTAAATACTTTCAGCTCTCTGCTAATATGCATTATTTTTTGGGGTCTTTTTAGGTGATCTTCTTTGTTTTACACTTTGTATTATTTTTTAATTTCTTATTGACATGTATAAGCACCTAATGAAAGGTAATACCAGAAGCTAATCATTAACCACTGCCTACAAGAGTATCCATTTATTGTGCTTTTTGAGACATATCTAATTGTATTTCAGCACAAAAACTGAGATGCAGAATATATAAAGTAATATATAGGGGAATGGGATGCCAAAATAACAGAGGTTGTTCAAAAGGCATATTTGTTTCATGATAATGATACAAATTTATTATATCCAACCACTTAGTTATCAGCACATTACGGTTATGCCTTCTAACACGTTTTCAGTGTTTTATACAAATAGCAGTTTATAATATGTTCCCTGATATTAAATTACTATTGCCTCATCACGATTGTTGGTATATGATTATCTCAAACTTGATATTTCAAATTATACATCTATGCAAAGCAGGCATTGTGAAATGGTCTACTACAAACAACAGAAATATGGGAATTTGTAGGAAGGGTTGTCTTAAAGCTCCAGATTGCAACTAATAAGATATGACAGGAAATAACTAGCAACCTGTGGTTTAAGATAGGCCAAATCCACAAGTTATAGAGCCAAATAACAGTTTGTAAGAGAGTTATATAGAGAGATGAAGAGAGTATAAGGCTATAGGTTGAAGCACAAATTGATATTGCCTAGCACTCATCTGTATTCATGCAATTTGTAGTTGTCAATGTATCAACTGTCAATCCATGACCAATCAATCATCTAAAATCACAATTACAGGTGTGAGCTATGTTACACAGGCCATGATTGCAAGCCAAGTCGACGATTGTACTCATAAAGAAGGGAGATATAGAGCAAAATAACGCTCTTTAAGAGAGCTATAGACAGACAGAGGCAATATATAAAGGCTATAGCTTGAAGCACAAATTTCCTCTAACTCATGTTTGTATCATGCTACGTTACGTTACTTATTTAGTTATCAATATTTCAACCCTCGATCATGACCCAATCAATCACCACCTAGGTTTTAGAGGTCAAGACTTCTTTAAATCATAAGACTATAATTTTCCTATGCTATTGGAAGACTTTAACTCCAGCCATGGTATATCATAGTCGGTCCCAAGCCAGGATAAAAGAAGAGGGTTGTATTAAGTCCTCGGCAGCCAACGTAAAACTCGTCAATAGACTGAGAGCAATACTATGAAAGAACTTTTATTGTTGTATTGGTAGAACATTGAAAGAAATACTATGATACAACTTTCAAGTTCATTTCCCAGAGTTTGAACTCCTAAGGTGTCTTCAATGAACCAAGAAAACCATTTGAATTTATATATGACATTACATCTTCGTTAGAGATGATAAAACATAGCTAACATGTTGAAGTGTCACTGTCACTACTGGGCTAATTTGCAAAACCTGAATTAGGCATGCTAATTAATAATCAAGCATACAAATGGTAGAATGCAACTATTGATGAGAAGTGAGAAATAAAGTTGCATAACTAACTGGATGTAGAGCTAAAGGAATGCAAATGTCAGAACAGAGTATGTGTCATTAAACAAGCTGACAGAAGAATTAGATTAAATAAACAAATACAATAGACAATTAATTAGAAATAATAATGCTTCTGACATAGGATGTGGTGACATTACACAAAACTATGTTGAAATAATTAATAAACCATGTTGCTGAGAGAGAAGTTGATTTTAAAATAAAATCAAATTGTAGGACGAAACAGTAGAATGCACAACATCCAAAAGCAATGCAACATAAAACCACCACTTTTGGTCCAAGGAAAGAAAAAAAAAACTACCTGAATATTCTGATTCCAGTTTTTCTTTTTAGGAAAAAAAATCAGAAAGAGGTAAATGCAACAGGACACTCTTTGACACTGAAATAGGCCTCTGCAGCAATATTTTTCTCATCAACTTTTACCAATTCATAATAGCTGCTTAGTTAGAGAACTAATCATTATTTGTTTTGTCCTTGCAGAAAAGGACTATCTTAGTAAATGCTTAATTGGTACGCATTCTGACATCAACTGCATGCTAAAATCACATATCATTTCACCCCTACTACTTACAAAACTCTCTAACTTTAGCAGTGCAAATCAAATAACCCATTAGCAAAAAGTGGAGCTTGGAGCCCTTTAAGCCTTCATAATGAGCAAGAAGTAAAAAAAAAGATAGAAGTTTAATCATTTCAAGATGAAGCTTCTAGTAGTTGCACAAAATTATAATTTATTTTCTTTTCCAACAACATCATTTAGTGAGGTTTCAAGAATGTAGAGAAGCCGACATTTCAAAGAAAACTAATCCAGGATGTAGAAACTGAAAAGTAAGAGAAATGAAATATTCAAGTCACTAGAGTAAAAATGGTTGAAACAATACTGACCTTTAAACATTTTATTTCCTCTAGTAATTTTTCATTTGTTTTTTTGAGCTCCTGAGCTTCAGTTTTAAGTTGACTCAAGACTCTGATAGCATCATCAAGTATAGCTGGTTTATCTGTTCTCACAGGTCTCCCTGGCTCCAAAACAGAGCTCAAGTCACAGAACCTGCAATAATCACAACCAAGTTCTTACTTTATATCATTATAAGAAGTAGCAAAACAAAATACAAAATTTGAGGATGTGATTGTTACACAAGTATTGTATATACCTAGTCATCTTAAGTAGCTAGAAACTAATACCACTTTTGACATCACAATAGAAAGTTATGAAAGAAATGGTACGAGTACAATTGACAATTTATGAAAGTTGGTATCACCTTGCACTCATAGAAGTCATATGCCTAATTTATCAAAAAAGAAGTCATATGCCTAACAATGATCTCAGTTGACAGAGTTGTAAATTCTGTACACATGCATGATGCATCTAACTCAAGTAACCAGAAATTAATGGGAAGAGTACACATTCATTATGCAATAGCTACATGAAAAGCTAAATACGCAGCCTGTATGTACTCTGACATGACATTAACTATAAATTTAATATTTAAAAGCATGCATGCCTTTCATTGAGTCTCTCCCTCCGCAACTTCTCACGGCAAGCTTTAGATCCCACCTGGCAGCTTGAATCAGCATGTCCCCTACAAAAGATTTGCAGCAATTTTATCACAAAAACAACCAAACTGTATCATGATACAAAAGATTGCAATCACTACCCCTGTATAAACACAAAATAGAAAGGTAACCCCCCAACCAATCTGTTTGGCATACACTGCAACCAAACTTGTTGTCTGAGACTGCATCAGATACATGTGATTTGAAGTTTATATTTATTTTGGTAATTACAAGTATTCTAACTAAAAATGAGAATGTAAAGAATCAAAATAATATTTTCATCAAGCCAGTAATTACATCCTCACATTTTCATATAGTGCATCACTTCAAAAGTAACAGACAAGATACCTCTTCTTGGTGTTCTCTTGACACGCAGCAGCATCACCTGGAATGTCAACTTCGGTGTTCACACTTGCAAATACAGCAAAAGAGAAAAGGTATCAGCCATGCATGTTTCCACAGAAAAACATTAACAAAGACAACACCCACCATCTCTTGTCCTACCATGTGATTTGGCTACATGCATCCATAGACACCATTAGCTCTATCAAAAATCTAACTTTTCAGTACCTCACATTTCCCACAGAACAAAAGCAACAACTAAATTCAAAATAAAAAATTATAAAAAAAAAATGAACTTGAACTACCCCCAAAAGAACAATCAACCTATTGATTACCATACATTAGGGAAATAACGAAAATGACACAAAAATGAAAACCCTCGTTTTCCCTCCAACTAATAAAACAAAAAATACAATAATACAACAACAATTAACATCTGGGAGCTAATGAAGCATTCAAATAAAATTTCAGAATTGGGTACACGAGAAAATAAGAATCCAACCATGCAACACCAAAATAAAAAAAAAATAAAAATCATCATACATGTCAAAATCAATAACATTTTTTTTTTTAATTTTTAAAAAAATTGAACTTGAACTACTCTACAATACAACGAACAATGAATCAATCAAATGGATTACCATATCAAAGGGGTAGTCTTATTTTTCACCAAATGAATACCACAAAGATCAACAAAGAAACCCAAAAAGAAGAAAGACGCAATCAAGAAAAAATAATAATAATTAAAAAAAGAGAGAATATTAAAGAAACCTAATAGTATTATTGGACCAAAGGAAATCAGGGGGCGCTTGATCAATGAAAGAGTAATCGAGAAAATCCCAATAGCCGCTGTCTTCTAAGGAATCCATTGATTTGCACCAAACCAAACCACCCACCCTCCCTATCTTCTCTTTCAGAATAACACAACCTTCAAATATTGCGTACCCAAATAAAATAACAACAGTATTTTAGCAGTAAACATAATCAAATATTTATTTTGTATAATTAAATGTATATATAATAATTGTTATAAAAATAAATAGTTTTTAGCATATGAATTATATTTTGACTTTATATTTTATAATTAATAATAATTTAAATTGTGATATAATATTATTTTTGATTTTGAAATATTATTCAAATTTAATTTAGAGATAAAGATAAAGGAAACTAAAATTAAAAGAGATGATTAATTCAAAAGATTAAGTAGGATGGTAAAAATTAAAGAAACATAGTTTGAGATAATTGAGAAGGAATTACTTTTAATGGTTGCCATAATAGTGCGTAGAATGCACATGTATAAATGAGAAAAAATAAATTAATTATTTTTTTGATAGGGCAGAAAGAAATTGAAAAAAAAAATGGATAGAAGAATTTTTTTATAGGCAAGAAAAGTATAAAAATGTCTAATTAAAAGAGTGAAAAAGATACAAATTTGACGGTATATTCCAAATTAGGCAGGAGGCAACTTTTTTATTATTGTGCATGACTTATGAAATTTTGATATGTATGACATTAATGGTAATTCCAAATTACTATGAGATATCTAAGAACTCTAAAAAAAATATCTAGATTTTATTATTTGACACTTAACTAATATTTTCTCCCATCTCATTGATCCACTTTAGAAATAAATTCAATCTATATTATTCAATAACATTGAATACATTTTCTATTTCACAATTAAACTCTGTTTATTAAATTTATTGCTATTTAAATATAATAACGTTAAATATATTTTCTATTTCACATTAAATACAATATATTCATTGAATTTCATTCAATGAAATATATATTAAAATGAATATAGTTAATATTTTTATAATTATAATAAGAATTATCTTCAAAAGAAAAAAAAATATTTTTTTTCATTAAAATTTTATATAATTTTTATAAACATTAAATTTTATTTTTTTATAAATTATAAAAATTATAATTTTACATAAATTATAAAAAAATTATATTTTATTTAAGCAGTTACTTTTCTTATAACTATAAACAAATTATATAACTTTTTTAAATCAGTCAAATATTTTTCTTTGAAATATATTTGAATACTAATTATGTAATTTTTAGTATTTTAATTAATAATATGATTTTAGTTACTGTGTCAAAATTATTATATATATATATATATATATATATATATATATCATAATAAGTTTGATATTTTTGTTGCATGAAAATATTAGACATATATTTTATGTAATAGGTTGAATATATAAAATTTTGGAAAAAAATATTTTTTTAATCACTATATTTTTGCGAAATTTTAATTTTAGTCCTAGAAATTTCATATCATCCAAATTAATCTTTATTTTTTTTATAGAAAACTTGTTTTAGTCTCGTCTCACATAATTCTTACCAATGTCGTTAACTTTTGTGTGATATGATAAATAAATTATGTTTTTTTCATAAAAAAAAATATTAAAATAAAAAGTTATTGAAATGTCTTTTCCAAACACATCAAACTATAACTTTTAAGGATTTCATTTTTGTCTTCATTTTTATTATGATTCTTTAACAATTATTGCATATTTGTTTTTACGTCTTTCTTGAGTTTTTTTTTTTTTCTTAAATGCTACTTTCATGAATTCACATAATAAATAGATAATGTAATTTATTTGTCATGTAAGAAATGATGTCAATATCATCTATAAAGAGGGATTAAAAACAACTTTTTATGTAAAATATAAAAACTAAATTGGATGATATAAAATTATAAAAAATAAAAACAAAATTTGATGAAAGTATAACAACTAAAAACAGATTATTGTCAAAATTTTAATTGTTCTCTGTATTTTTTATAATATAGGAATCATTTGATGATGACAAGGTGACTTCCTCAACAACACAGGTAGAGTTATTCACAGCTACCGCAAATATTGAAGTTTTTATTAGGGTGATTGTTCATTTTGAAGATGTTAAAAAAGTATTAGAGAAATTGGTATGTTGCATTGTAAAAGGGTGACATACCAACAAATGACCAGCTGATACGTGTAGGTGTAGCTATGCATGTTTGAGCAGCTAGTACCCCCTATCAAAAGATGAAAGATACAATTCAGTTATTTACAAGTTTCCCCCAAGAAGCTATAAATGCTATATGTCTCACAATAACAGAACAAAAGATTCACAAAACTAGTACTAACAAGTAGTAATTGAAAATCCTATTTGGCCTTCAACAGAACCAATCATCAATACCAGTTCACAAATATGATCTCACAACATTTATGAATCATTAATTTTAAGTGTAGAGATTCCTTCATGCTTCTGAACCATGCACTCATTAGGTGAAATTGAAAAGGACTGTAGCATTTAATTTATGTTAACTCCTTTTCTCACACAAAGTTAGCACCAATATAAACCTTCTCCTCCTAACCTTATATAAATGCATCAACAAAAATAATAGTGAATTATAAAACTATTTAACTTGTTTAACCTGTGATAATGCTATAATAATACTAGTTGCAGAATGGTTTATCCTGCATCTCTTGGCTAAAGGGATATATATGCATTGGAGTACGAGATTAAGGAACAGATTTGTATCATGAGAGACCATGAACAAAACAGAATTCTGAGAATATTTATGATATCTTCAAGCTCAAGGTGTCAGTGTCTAAGCAAAAGAAACATATGTTGATGAGTAAATATTACTAACTTTTGTAGCCAGCATGTCCGAATCAGTTATCAAAGACCTGTTGCAGAGCACATTTCCTTTTCTCCTCAACTGTTTTGACCAATCATCTTGTTTTATTCTTAAATAATTCGGATACTAGAGCAATTAAATTAATTATTATACGTACCTTACTGTGCAGGTTCATTTTCATTGGTTGATTTTCAAATATATTCTAGAAGAGAGATTTTATTGGAAATCATATTGGATCACATTCTAAAATCACACGAGAGTCTATTTTTTCACGTTTCAATATTTTTTTTTGTCCTTTTACTTCTTTAATCAGTGCTCTAAGAACATTATTTAACCTTTGTCTTTTACTTATTTGATTAGTGTTCTAAGAGCATTATTTAACCCTTGCCTTTATTAAATATATTAATGAATACTATTATATAAAGCTGACAATAGAGTGGATCCAAAGTGCCACAAGCTACGTACACAAGAATAATGGCTCGCACGCTTGTCTTAATGATTTTGCTTAAGTTTTTAATGTTTGCAGTCATGGTCATTCTTCTATTCTCACTCGGCATACGGCCAAATTAATATCAAAACTATGATTTATTTTTGTAATACTTTTTAATTCATACTTTTCCTTACTCCTCTATGTACCTATAAAATTTCACTGGTACAATGAAAAGGGTAAACTTTATTTTTAATTCCTAAACTTTTTCAGATTTTTCCTTTTAGTTTTTAAAGAATTTTTTTACTAATTTTAGTCTTTGATATTTTCATCTAACAATATTGATCACCACGTGTTATTTTTTTAATTATTGTGGTGATTTATTTTTTGGCGTTTAAAGCGGCCAGAAGATGCTTAGTTAATCTGTTAAAAGATAAGTTTTTTTTTTTTTTTTGTATCAACAGGTAGGTTGGTGGCTTCTAAGTATTTTGATTTTGGGTTGGTGGCTTAAGGAAGGAGCTGCCTGAGATAGTGGGTATTTTCCACGTGGCTCCAAATCTGAGGCAACATGTATTTCTTAGTTGTTTTTACTGATGAATTTTCTCTTAAATTCAAGTGTCAAATTAGAGAATTAAGTTTCACACAATGCCATTGCTAAATTGTAGAATTTGAACCATCTTTTTTGATGGTGGTGTCGGAATTGAAAGGTTGACGACATGGTGTTGTGTTAGGGCTACCTTGTGCCAATACAATTTCTAAGATTAGCATGATTATTGGCTATAGATGCAACCATGCACAACAGTCAATTAAAATGTGATTTATTGTCAGAAAATTGTTTTTTTCCTGTTTCTATAGCTTTTTATTTAAAAATACATTAGATGTTTATACGAGAATATAATAATATTTGGTCGACTGCAATTTATTGTTTTAAAATTAAATGAAGTATAAGTTAACCCCTGCAATCACGGATCTAGTCATATAGACACTAGTTCAAGAATGCATAGAAATTAGAATTCGTTCCAAAATCACGGATCTAATCATATATATAGGTCAGCAACTTTTGCTACAATTGGACACAAAAGATAAAACAACTAAGAACATAGTAGTATTACAACATGAAAACACAACTAGTAAAATTTTATGAGAAAACTTGAGCGTGAGTAAAGGTGGCGAAAGAATTGGTCAAAGGAAAACACCTATAATTAGAAACACAGTATTGAAGAGATCAGGGTTACCTAGTCAAACATCAAACATATCATAAGGAAGAAGACTCAAGTCCCCCCCAAAAATGGACAATACTCGAAGTCACCAGTGTGGACATGTGGACCTGAACGAGTCCAATTCATGGGTCATGGAGTCAACGTTCAAAAAAAAGGGTCTTGGGAAGACTTTGTAGAACAAGAGGCATTGCTAAACCACTCCACTGATCACTCACTTAAATTAACTCGTCTAGAATTACTCTAACTTAATTATAATTTTGAGTATGAATTGTAAGTATTTTTTTTATAACTATGTTATTAGTGTGATATATTTATTAATTTTGTTACTGATTAATTTTTGTCAAAAAATTTAACTGATCATATTTGATAATTTTTTTTTTCATTTATAAGATTCGAATATGAAAATTTCTCTAAATGGATCGAATCTAATATTATTCAAATAACTTTATGTAGTTATATTAAATAATTAGAATTTTTTTATCATCTATAATAATTTTGTTGTTTGCAATAGTTTTCTCCAATTTTAAAAAATTATCTTATACAGAAAATATCTACCGACTCTTTAAAAAAGGGGACATTGCCATTTACCAAACCAAACTGATGAAATTTCTTCCATGTACCAGCATCTCAACACAATAGACATAAAGTGGGTACAGAAATATATATATAATTTTTGGTGAGAAGTATGTAGCGAAATATAAATAAGGCGGTTGTATATGATTTTATTTATTAATGGAAAAGAGCCCCACTTCTCTTTTAAACGGGACACCTTTACCTTGGATTCACCTTTTCGGTAAATGGTTGGATTTTCCATTTCTGTTGTTGAATTCTCTATATCTCTTTAGATATTGCTAGAATAATAGTAGTCATGGGATAACTTAATGTATCCTTAGTGGGAGAAGGTTTCTTGAGAAAGCGTTGTGTGCCAATTTCAGAAATGATGATCATAAGCACACCTTCAAGACATTTGAAACAAAATTGGAACTGTCCTCAGAAATATCAAAACATAAATTAATTATATCTCTAAAATAATATTTAATCCAATTTAGCATCCGTGTATCATACATTCCTATGCCCCTTTCATTTCATACATCTAATTTCTCTGACTCACATTACTATCATTCAAATAAAGTTGTAAACATATATAGGCCAACTAAAATGAAAAGCGGGCAGGAAAAAAGAAAGTGTAAAATGTGTTTTAGGTTCTTTAATTCTCAGTTAAAATAATCTTAGTTCCTGTCCTTTAAAAATGATGATTCTGTTGTTCTTATTTTTGATCGTTGGGGAATTTCATACCTAAACTTAAGATAATACCGTAAGAGACGAAATTCACCAATTATAAAAGAAAAAAACAAAGATTAAGAAGGCCAAAATTGTTATTTTTAAAGTATTGGAACTAAGATAAAATTTTACCAAAAAATATGGAAACTAAAGCACATTTTACTAAAAAAAAATAAAAAATCAGGGGTCCAAATAAACAGGGAGTACAGCACTTCTTGATTTGCTTCCATGTCCAAAAGAAAAGAATGATCTCTTGACTCTATCACTTTCACCAGAAGCTTCAATTGTGCTGACCTCAAACACATTCCCATTTTGCTGTTGTTGATGTAAAGCCTCTTGAACTGCCCCATAAAACTTTCTATCCACTGATGAGTCCATGGAGAAAGACCTCTTCATGGCTTGAACTGATAACCTTTCACCCTTGGCTCTAACACCAATACACTCATCTCCCAAACTAGTCACTTTTTGAAGCTTCCTTGCTTTCTTCTCCTCCAATAACTTAATTCCTGAAGAAAGACTAATGATAGGACATGTTGTTGGTAACTCTTCTTGTCTTCCTTGGTCTCTATCATGTTCACCATCCAAATCAATCACAACAAAACCTCCTTCATCAGTGAGGTTTTCATTGTTTTGGCTTTGGCCCTGATGGGAAGGCCTTGGAGTGATAAGAAGGTTGACTTGGTCAACATGACGATGGACTTGGCTTGTCAAGGAAACTGTTCTTCTACAAAGAGGGCAATGAGCATTGTTTTGAAGCCAAACATCTATGCAATCAATGTGAAAGACATGGCTACAGTTTGGTATAACCCTCAGCTTCTCATCTTGTTCAAACTCACTCAAGCAAACTGAACACTCACTACTAATTAAGCTTCTTTCACCAAATTCTGTGTTCCCTTCCTCTGGCTTGTATTGAATCACTGGGATTAATTTGATCACTGCTTCCTCTAGCCCTCTAGGCTCAGATGCTGTTGAGTATGGTGCAGATGGATCTTCATGAAGCCTAGATAGAGAAAAAATCCTTACATGATCAACATGGGACCAATTGAGGCAGCACTTGACAACTAACATGTAGTAGCCTATAAGGAAGAAAGATGTAAACATTATTCCTATGACAAGGATTACTAAGAAGGAATAATTATTTGAAGAAGAAGGAGGTGTTGCATGTGACAATTGAAGTAGGTGCCTTTGGCTAACAAAATCCATAGTAGATTCTACAGACAGAAAAAGGATTCTCTTAGATATTGGAATATATTACATGAAATTCAGAATTATGGTATTCTTAATGCACTAAGTAAAGGAGGAGGCCATGGTTTTTCCCAAAATTAGAGAGTAAAGAGCAATGAAATATAGAGAAAGACTATGATGGCATATAAATTAGGGGTGTGGTAGTGTGTAGACATGATGAGAGAGGGCTTGAAATTCAATGAAAAACTGTTGTCAAACACGTTTGTTCTTTCCTCAAACTACGTAGCAGGTGAATTCAATTAAATTTGATTTTATTCCTCTGTTTTTATAAGTTTTAAAATGATTTTTATAATCACTCAGTGCATGTTTGTAAAAAACGTTCCGTAACGGACGTTTTTCTCGAAAACAACACTCATATTACTTTTACGTTCATGTCTAGGAAAGTGTTTTTTTTTTCGTTGAACCGACCTTCAACGGGTATCCTTTTAGTTATATCAAATCATTTTAGTATTTTTGACAAAAAATAAATTTAGCCATATTTAGTAAAAATAATTTTTTTCCCAAAATTATTTATGGCTTCAAATCTATTGGCCAATGTTCAATATTTCGGGCAACGTACGTATGTTTCAAATTTTAATGAAGACTCAAAAGAGTCAGTGGTGTGGTCCAGTTAGAATAATGAAGATAGTGGTTAATCGATAACCAAGTCCTTACCAATGAAACCATCTGTTGACCACGATTGAGTGAAAAATGTGTCTAGTCTAAAGTTTGAAAGTTTGAGGCCTTATGTCTTGTGAATTTCATCGTTATTTAATAAGGTACATATAATTTGTGCATATACACGAGACTTGTCTTTCATTCCCCTTTCTACAGAGCATCAAATAATAAGGGTGTTTTTTATTTTGTTATAAATACTTTATTTGCTCTATCTCACTGTCTTGCTTTCCTTGTATACACAAGCTTGTGAATTATGGTGGTTCTACGTACAATCATTCACAAGTTCATAAACCATAAAGATTAGTATAGTTAGTGGTTGTCAGTCATATCTAATCTAATGATGGAAGCGAAATTACGTGATCCATGCTAATGAAAGAATGAGTAAATAATTAGAAGGCTAATGATGCCACATTGCAATATGGAGATTGAAGATGAAGAGGCATTGTGCTTCTAATTGGAAATCATCTATATCATAAGGAAAAAACAATTCTTAACACACTCCTTACACATCACATGCAGCTCCACCATGAATCCTTAATCACTGCTCTGACCACACTTTTGATCTTTTGTCATTATGGCATTACCATCACTTTAATTTTAATTTCTTAGATAAATAATATCAAGAGATTTATAATATTTATGTATTTATTTAACGTTAGATTTTTTTGGTAAAAAAAATTTAAAAAATCTTATTATACAACATGTCAACGTTGAACATTTTTATTTATTTATTTATATAAGAAAAAATTACTTTGAAAATATAGTTCTATGTGGGCCGAATAGCTTACACGTTGGGGGAGGAAAATTTCAGGGGGTCTAATGAATGTTGCAATATTTTTCATCCATAACGGTTTGGAAATTTTAATAGAAAAGTCCAAGTAAACGGACTAGGAACAGAACTTACGCTCTCCATACTTTGCTTGTTGACAAGGAGTAGAACGATATCAACTTAATTAGGGACTAATAAAGAGTAATCATAATCCGTACACTTTAATTTAAGGTATATATGTGAGAAAAAAAGAAGAGAGATGGAGAAAAGGATAGACATGATAATTAATGTGATGGGATGAAAGTGAGATGAAAAAAGAAAAAAGGTTAGAATGTGTTTGTTTTACATACTAATAAAAGTTGAAAAAAATAGGTTATTTATTGATTATACGGTGTAAAATAATTTTATATTATTATTTAATTATAGTTTATCATATACAATTAATTAATTATTTTAAAAATTAATATATTAAACTCTTAAAAGTTAATTGTAATAAGATGTTACATTACTAATACATTATGGTTAAACTCTTAAAAGTTAATTTGTAGAAGGTTAGAAAATTTGAATTTTTTTGTCATGAGATTAAATATTTTGTAAAAAAAATATAATACTTTTTCTTGTAAAAATATTATAAACTACCATTTTCTTTTCCCCAATGAAAAAATAAGATCCCCTCTCTATGGGAATTTTAAAATTTATTATAATACACATGTGACTTCTATTTTTACTTTTTTTTAAAATTGTTTTGAATTTTAAAAGATATGCCCAAAAATATTAAATTGTTACCAATCATGTTTTTAAATATATATTTTTTAGGGGATTTTTTAAATATCTAAGAATAGCAATCCTAGTTATCATTTTTTCAAAAATATGATTCCTGAAAATACAATATTATTCTTTTGATCTCTTATATTTTCACTCAAATGTATTTGAGTCATTTATCTTTTAAAATTTCTATTTTAGTCTTTTGAGTTTGTAATATTACTCAAAATGATCATTTGGTGAATTTGATACGGACTCATTAGCCTTTTAAATTTTAAAACAATTATTCTAAACATACTAATAATTTTTAATCGTCACCGTTTTTTTTTTATAAAAAAATTGTGAAATTTTAAACCTAGAAAGCTGCTTCATCCCTAAACCCTCGCAAATAAACCTCACGCCTAATCTCATCCAACAAACTAAACTCATTTGTCTCTCAAAATCCCTCACCTTCATCACACCACACACACTCACAACAAACCTCACATTCACTCAAACTGTCTCTTGACACCCTTATTCACTCATCACGTCCCACCAAATTCCATTTTTCTCTCAACTAATTCTCACAATCACCACACACACATGCATGGTTTGAAATAATGAGAAGAAACTAAGGAAAAAGTGATCATGTAAAACTCACAAACGTGTTCTGACGTCAGGGCCGTTTAGTTTGCTGCAATGCATGCAGCGGAGAAAAATGGAGGTTTCCTTAGAGGAGGAGGTTCTGGAAGCTTATATTGGGATGAAGATGCTTCGGAGTTGTTCCCAAAGGGAGTGAGATATGAGAGAGATGTGAGGGGCTGTATCAGGTATGTTAGCATGCTTTTGAAAAGACTATTCCATAAATATGTTAGCACTTAAGCATGCTTCTAAAAATGCTATTTGGGAACTATAAGAAAACAGTGCCTTTTCAGAATAATCTTTTTAAAATGGGGTTGCATTTTTTACCTCCTTCCCCATCCTAATTCCATTGTGTTTTCTTTAATGTTGTCAAATTTAACGGTCTACATAAACTCATGAGAATTTTATAGATTTGACTTATGAACTCTTCTTCACATAAAATAATAACCAAATATCTATAAATAATTTATCGATTAAACATTTTAACAATATAATAAAGTAAAATAATAAATCATAAATTCTACAATACTTAAATAATTAAGTCTAGTCATGCATCATTATTAGATAATAACTTAGTGATACAACATTCTCATTGAGGGTTTGATGCTGTTAGAGGTGAGAGTTCTTCGATTCAGGAATGATACATCAAATGAAAGTATGTTGAACCCTAAATGTGCATAAAATAATCCAACAACTTGATCGTTTTGGTCTATTTTTTTAACTTGTTGACTTGCTGACTTAGTGGTAAATTCAAGAGTCTATTGAGTTTGCACCAAGCCTACCCAAAGTTTACTAAAAAGAGAATTTACACACAAATCAACTCGTAGAGAATAAGTAAACTTACAAACTAATAATAGTTAACTAGTTAACTCGAGAGTTTGATAATTATGAACTTCTTTCCTACACCATGGTCATCGATGATGGTATTGATTAGTGGTGTTTGTGTCTATCAGTGGTGTTGGGTAGAGGTGAGACATTGGGTGAGGGATAGTGTGGTCTGTTTGAATTTTTGGAGGTGTAGGATGTAAAAGAGGGTGTCCAGTAAGTAAAAGCCATGGATCCTATTTGGTATATTTTTCAAGAGAGAAATGGGCTAATGAGTTGTGGATCAAATTGGACCTTTTACGGCTTACTCTAAATGAGAGACTTTTGTTTTTGCTTAATTTTTTCTTCATTTTTTTACTGATTAATTTACATCTTCCTTCTTTGTTTTTTTTTTTTTTTCACGATACGACAAAATAAGGTTTTCATGCTTTTGATTAATAATTATGTGCCTCTTTATCAGACACTTTAGAATTTTTGCATTGGAACACAAAACTTCTCTATTGAACTTGGTTTGGATGTATTTTCAAACACACTTTTAGTCTACTCGGCCAATAAAGCCAAATCACGTTATCATAGCTGTCTTCAATGGCCATTTTGCAAATACATTATCCTGATTTTATTTTTTTGTTAAACACAAAAAATGTCATAATTAATATGCAGAAAAGGAAAATCAACCGAGATTCAATCATAAGTTCCAAAAAACAATAATTGCACATACGAAGTATATACACAAGCCATATATCAATACACTCTGACTAATTACTTTTAACCAAATCTATGGGGATACTTCTCAACATTTTGACAATTTCTATCCCTTTTATCATCTATCCAATGGCACAAGGTTCGCCTAACTTTTGAAATACATGACACTAACACCCCGTATTATTCAAGGAACATATAAAGTTACACAGTCAGAAATATCGTGTGAATTTGAAAAAAAAAATCACACGGAGCATTAGTATAATTTGCTTAAACTAGTACTTTCACTTTAAGGAAACTCAAGAAGCAATTCAGACACACAATCCTCCTACCTTAACTCCTAACTATACTCTGAAGATTGAAAACAAATCAAGCTAACTGCGACGAATAAGTAGTTTGAAAAGATAAAAATTAATGTGCAAAAATACAAAAATGAGAGTTAAATGGTGTTTTTGAGGTCTTTATAAAATTACAATGTAAAGCTTAACTTTGAACATATTGAGTGTTTAATAGAGACTTTATAAATAATTATTTGATTCAATCCTATTCATGCTCTACTATCCTTTTAAGAAAAAAAAATATAATAAATGAGGAACAATGGTAGTTGTTTAAGTCTCTCAGAAATGATTAGTCTTTGCTTTGATGATAATAATATATTATTTTCTGTTTAGATAAATATTTTATTTTTTATTTTATAATCTTCATTGTAGATTTTATTACAATGTTTGTTTTTTACATAAAATGTTTGAGTATCATTTATTTTTCTTTTTAATAGTTTTTTTTATAATTTGTTATTACTATTTTAAAGACAATGATTACATTTTCAATCAAATGGATTTATGAGCATCCTTTATATTGATTTTGAATGATTTTTTAAACTTAAAAAATAATTTTAAAATAATGTTTTTAAAAAATATTTTTCTTAAAAAAAAATTAGGACTTGCTTCTTAAAATAAATATAAACTATTTTTTTATTAGTAGATCAATAAAGATTGATAAAAAATGAACTTATTTTATAAAAACGTGGATTTGAATCCGTTCCTGGTGTGAGAATTTTATTGATAAGTGATCTATAAGTATTCCTTTCAACATTTAGTGAGTCTTATATATAGGTCAGCAACTTTTGCTACAATTGGACACAAAAGATAAAACAACTAAGAACATAGTAGTATTACAACATGAAAACACAACTAGTAAAATTTTATGAGAAAACTTGAGCGTGAGTAAAGGTGGCGAAAGAATTGGTCAAAGGAAAACACCTATAATTAGAAATACAGTATTGAAGAAGAGATCAGGGTTACCTAGTCAAACATCAAACATATCATAAGGAAGAAGACTCAAGTCCCCCCCCCCCCCCCCAAAAAAAATGGACATATCATAAGGGGACATTGCCATTTACCAAACCAAACTGATGAAATTTCTTCCATGTTCCAGCATCTCAACACAATAAACTTAAAAAATAATTTTAAAATAATGTTTTTAAAAAATATTTTTCTTAAAAAACAATTAGGACTTGTTTCTTAAAATAAATATAAAACTACTTTTTTATTAGTAGATCAATAAAGATTGATAAAAAAAATGAACTTATTTTATAAAAACGTGGATTTGAATCCGTTCCTGGTGTGAGAATTTTATTGATAAGTGATCTATAAATATTCCTTTCAACATTTAGTGAGTCTTAAGATATACTATGACATTGATAAGTCATGAGTTTCAACTCAACTCATCTTTTTATTCTTTAAAAACATAATGACCTATACCATTAAGGCAATGCTCCTATAGATCACCACGTGTTTGACATTTTCACAAAAAAAAATGATTTTTTCTCTTTTCCTTTTCATTTCCTTTTTCCAGGGGCAAAAATTACGTTATTTCTTTGTGAGTTCATAACTGTATATGGAATTCAGAAACAACAAAAGGGGAAAAAGAGGATTAAAGTCATAAGAGTAAAAGAGTATCCAAACGTGCAAGAGCCACCTCCTTGACCATCCAAATACAATGGACGCTCTACTTTTCAACGTGGAGCAGAAGAGCCAAGCTCCCTTCACCATCACGTGCCAAACGCTTTTGTGCCCAATTTTTTCAACATCAAACAACGCTATTCTTGCACTTGAATTTTTATGCCATTTCTTTTATACCTATTTCATGGAAAAATAAACAAAAATATCATTTTTTATCTCTCTCCCCTATATGTCAAAAGAAATTTGAATTCAAGTAGAAAAAAAAATTAACTGCTACACTAGGAAGTGAAAAAATTTTAAATTTTCTTCCAACCATCTAAGTATAGATCGAATATACAAAAATACTAAGGAAACTTCAAATATTTTTGTCTAACATTTAAAAAGTCCAACATAAATATCATCTAATAATAAATAATTTTATGATAAATACATTTATAATATTAAATGAGTTTAATTTATAAACATTGTTACTATAAATATTTTACATCCACAATCAACCAATTAAAAATTATATATATCAAATATAGCTTTTAAGATAATTATTGTTCAATAAAAAATTATTATAAAAGTAAACAGACTTATTATTCCTGATTTTTTTTTATTAAATTGATTGAACATGTAAACTGTCATAATCTCCAAATTTTAGCATTCAGGAGTGATCAAGTAAGCATTTTCAATGCTTTTTGTTTATTGTCCTTGTCCTTTTCTTAGAAAGTTTCTTTTATGTACAAGGCAATGATATCTGTTTTGGACCAACAAAACAATTAAGTTACGTTGGATTCTTGCTTTTTCTCTAAAGCTCCATTTGTTAAAAATTTTGTGCTCCAATATGTATTATTAATGAAATTTTAGATGTTTGGTAGCTAGATATATAATGGTAGATTTCTAATTTTCAATTGCTGGCAAAGCCCATGTAAATCAAGTTATTGGCTCATTAATCCACACCCACAATTCAAATCCGTTTTGAACCGAATTCATATTCATCTTAGACAAAAAACAAAAACCCTAGCAGCTGCAGGTTCCCTCTGTCACGACAACACACGCACACCCTCCTTCAATCCGTGGTGTATTTTCGTGGCCCCAGATACTCCCACACGCAAAGAACTTCCACGCGAGCTCTGCTACATGCATCAGACTCAAGGTTTCCCTCAAAGATAAAAACATGATTTTCGTTCATGAATTCAAAGGTAGTTTACACATGTTTGGCAAAATGTTATTTTTGAAAGAGTGTATATATTAGTTCGCAAATTTGCAGTAAAATCCACGGTAAACAGTAGCATATATAGACTGCGTTCTATCACAACAAAGTTGTGTTTTTCTTGTTCAGCATGATCTCCAAATGAATTTCAACCTTTAACCAGTTTCATGAGTTGTTAAGTGGTGGATTTTGTTTACTTTGTGTTGTTATCTGTCCTTTTTATTATTATTGTTATTCAATTCAGATATGTATCTGCAGAGGCTAGTATAAAAGATGCTTTCAGCTTATGATTCTTTAGTTTTTTGGTGTTGTCAGTTAACTAAAAAAAGAGTTCATTGTGCATCTATTGGTTTGGAATGAATTTGCCACTGCTGTCATGGACCCTTTTCCTTTTCTTTGTTTTTCGGATATGTTGTCATATAGCTTTTGCTCTTAAACACTGTCATTCATTCACTGCATATCATGAATTGGATATTCTCTCATGCCAAAGCATTTTCAAAAGCTTAATGTCTAATGGTTAGTCCATTTAAATGATTTTTGTTTCACAACATTTCATGACCTTTTAATTCCTTTCCTTTTATGTACATATTCTGTAATAGAAACCTTTCATCTAGAAAACTCACCGTTCCTTTTAGTGTTGATTAAATGTTCCTTGTTTTGATTTCATGTTACAGTATATATATGCCCTTTAGTATTTGCTTCTTCATTTGTTCCTCTTTTAACCAAAGGGTAAATAGTTTAAGAGTTTTCTTTTAAAATAATGAACACTTTGTTTGTTAAAACTAATTTCTTAACTCCTTGGACCTTGATAGACTTCTTCTAAAAAGCATCGAAGCTTTCTTCATCTTTTTTAAAATAAATAACTAGTAGATCGAGAAATAATTTAAGTTATGTGCAAACTTTCTTTTATTTGTGTTTTTAATTTAACGGATGTTAATAATAATAATAGTTCCACAATTTAATTAAAACAGATAAGTTACTAAGATAATAGAAAAGAGTTAATTGAATGTGATATCATTTTAGTTTTAAGGTTTTCGAACACAACTTGTGACAACTTAATGTTTTATACTTTCTATCTAAAATAAATATATTATATTAAAACAAAATAAATTTATTTGCTTCTAAGAATTGGCTTGGATGTATACCTTTATTAATTTTATATCTTAGGATATATGAATGGTGGCATTTCGGAAATCATATATCTAATAAGCATAATAATAAAAAAATAATAAAACATTAACTGTCTTTTCCAAAAATCATAATAAAATATGCTTCCCATTAAAAACTTTTTTTTGTCAGTTATTTTATTATAGAATGAGATAAATATTTTAAAAGTTAAAAAAATGATTTGCTTAATTAATTAAAGGTATATATTCGTGACGAATATAGGATGTTAATATTTTGCACACAGAATCAACTCCAGAATTTAAATTTAATATCAGAGACCATTTTTTTCAAAAAAAAATTTCGATAGTTTTCTTCAAAATAAATTATGACGACTATTCCTCTACTTTTAAACCATTTTCATCATCTCGCCGCAATCCTAGTTGCAACGCTTACGTTAGACAGTTAACATGACGACGATTTTTCCTTAAATCACTGATAATTTGTTTGTCTACATAATTTAGCTACTAATGCTAGGAGTAAAGTAACCTCCACAAATGCAAATCTGTTCACAAAATTAAGGCACGTATACATTGCATCCACCATTGTGGCAGTGCTGTCTCTTGTAATTTTGGGACCTTAGGGGAATTTTACAGTTAAGTTGCATTTTAATATAATTTATCAATTTTTGTTTTATTATTTTTTTACATTAATTTTATTAATTAAAGTTTAAAAATTTCTCTCATATCATGTCACTCTTATTTTTCTTCATGATTATGTTAATCTCATTTGTCAGCTCATATAGGCTATTGCTTTATTCACTTGTCAGTTGCTTTTTGCACTCTTATTTTTCATTTTAGAATGTTCAATCTAAAATGTAAAATTATATTCTAAAATCACTTTCTTTTTCAGCTTTCAAAATTTCCTTTTCAGAACATAAAAAAATCATTAAAAAAAAGTGCAACAAACAATTTGGAAAGTGTAGAAAGCAACAACCTAATATTTTTATTTCTATTTTCTAAGCCCAAAACATCCTTTTAATCTTAGCCCATCCTATCAAACACTTAACAAATTAACTGATTATCAATGCACATAATTTAATTAATTAAAATAAAACAATCATAATTAAAGAAATTCAAACATACATACTAACAAATTAATCTAGTTTCTAATTTTTTTATTAGCTGCAAAATAAATTCATTTGATTGTTTGCTAAGCAAACTTTTTTTAATAAATTCTAATATTTTTTGAAAAACTACTTGAATTAATATTTTTTAAAATGATAGTTTTTAACTATATTTAGTAAAACTAATTGAAAAGCTAACTAATAGTAGCAGGAAACTAAAAGAGAAAAATTAATTTATTAAATTAAAAGTGTTATAAAATTAGTTATTAAAATAATTGAAAAGCATAAAATAGTCTGAATCAAATTTTAAAACTATGGTCTTAAGTACGTTTTTCCAATACCGGAAACTGTGCTCAGCAATGATGGGTACACACCACACAAGGACAGCACAAGGATTCATTTTCATGCTATTAACGTGTGCAGCGTGTGTCACGTTAAGTTTGAATTATCACCTCTTGCACCGTTTCAAAATACCATTCATTTTTATACACTAGTCATTTTTTTAGACATTTATTCTTACTTTAAATTTCGCAAAATAGTTTTAAGATCGATGTGCGTATATTTTTTTAGTGCCTAGATGTGCGTATATTGAAAAGATAAAATATACGTAATAGGATTCATTTTAAATATTTACAAGTTCGTGTGAATTTTTATTATTATTCTCTTTATCAATAATTTATTACTTTTTTTAGAGTGTTTATTTGATTTTTTTATTAATAAATATTAATTATTAGTTTTATTGGCATGGAATATCAAATTCATGATTTTTTCTCTCTTTCCTTTAAGTATTCAACCAGTCTTATATCTCTCTAATGTTTATTTGATAATTAAAAGGAAAAGTATTTTTTTAATAATATTTTTTTATTTATATATACTGATATAACACAGTTGTATGCTCAAAAGACTTAAACTAAAAATTCTTAATATATCATTTATCTAACAGATATACAATGTCATATATTATAACTTTAACTAATAAATAATTGCTTCCGTATAGTATATCTATATATAATAATGTATACTATTTATGCATTAAAATGTTAATATACCACTATATATTATTAATATAGACTTGCAATGTCAATATTAATAGTTTAATTTTAATTACTCGAGTTAGAAGTTATTTCTAATATTTGACATTTTCTTAATAGTAAATGGCACCTTTCTTAAGCTCTTTGATTGAGGATTGGGTAAGAGATGGACTGGAAGACTTTGTTGAGGTTAGAGAAAGCCCATACATGGTAGACATAAGAGTAAGTGTTTAACTATTGTTTTTTCAGAGTAGATTCTTTTATTGCGGGGAATATTTTTATATAAAAAAAAACCGCTTATTCCTTTATAATTTTTTATTTTTCACAATAATTACATAAATAAAGATTTTGTTAATATTTGTGAAAGAAAAACCAGAATATCTCTTCATGTACGTTCATTATTAAGACAGATCGACGACTCCCCATTTTCTTTTGTCACATTTTTCACAAAGTACCCTTGTGAACACGATCACAAAAAGGTGTCCAAATTAGATAGCAACGTAAAGGATGTATAAAATAACATTGATGATTACCCTAATTAAGCCAATTAAGCATATTCCATGGTGAAGACCCAAAAGGAAAAGCATGACAAGTTGAAGGAGAAGGGAAGGAAAGAAGTCCGGTACCGCGGCGTCCGAAGGCGGCCGTGGGGCAAGTATGCGGCGGAGATAAGAGACCCTTCTAAGCAAGGGTCACGGTTGTGGTTGGGGACTTTTGAGACAGGTGAAGAGGCAGCTAGAGCATATGATCATGCAGCCTTTACCATGAGGGGTCATGTTGCAATTTTGAATTTTCCTAATGAGTACCATTCTCATCATGTCAGGGGCTATTCTCCAAATTTAGCATCATCATCATCTTCCATTACTCATGCCGGTGGTGGACAACAAAGGCAAGTTTTTGAGTTTGAGTATTTGGATGATAAGGTGTTGGAGGAGCTTCTTGAGTTTGAAGAAAACAAGGTTCAGAAAGGTTGAGGGTTGAACTACCCTTCTTATTTTTCTTTAATTTGTAATTTCCTTTTCTTTTTCTAACTATCTTATCATGATCCAAGACCAAACCAAAATCGTTAGAAAAAAACAAAAAAGAAACCCTTCATTGTCCAAGTTTGCATACTGCACTTATGCCACATTTTGTGCAAATGGATATATATTACTGTCAAGTTTCACAAATCATCCTTTCATCATAGTGCTAGAGTAAGAGGCAAAGAATATCAAAGGGTCTAGTCTGTTTTGTAATTTTTAATAGTGTCAAAAATAATAAAGTGTCAAATGATTTAGTACATATTTATGAAGATAAATGTGTTAAGATGCTATTTAGTACTAAGAATAATATGTCAAAAGATCACAAGTTACACACGTATATATTCTTGACACATTTTATGGAAAGATACCATGTAAAAAAAAAAAAAAGTTTTATCTAAAAATGCCAGAAAATTTGGAACTAGTAAGATATGCGCGTCTTATTCATTTTTCTTCGTATAATTTTTAGTTTTAAAATGTTTGTTAATCTTAATAAACATGGAGAATTTTGGTTTTAGTTCATATGAATTTTAGAATTTTTTTCTTCTAAAAAAAACCTATTATCATTTACTCATATGTTGTGACATTACATGCCATCTTAGAATAGTCATTAATGTGACATGTTTAAAATGTATATTAATCATTTTAAAATAATAATAGAAAACATTTCCCAGGTTAGTTGGTAGCACATACAGATGAAGCAAAAGGAGTGACGGATTCAAAAAATTTATTTAGTGGTGGAACAAAGAAATAATTTATAACAAAATGGTTTAATTTTTTTCCTCTAACTTATTTTGCCAGTTTAATTCGCTATTTTTTTATTAGCATGTTCAACTAAGTTATGTGTGTTTTTTTTTTAAATAATTCAATTAGGTATTTTACTTTTAAAATGTTTGATTAGGTACTTTATTTTTTTAAAATGGGTTTAATGTGGTCTTATTTAAAATCAATTTACATTCTACTTATTAAAACTTTGGGAGCAAATGAAAGAATAATGAACCTAAATTGAATCTATTTTATAAAATAAAAGACTTAATTCAACCTTTTAAAAGTAAAGAATCATACTAAACCATTTTTAAAAAACTACAAGACTTGATCCAAGGAATAGTAACTAGTGATAGCAATTTTTCCTTTTCTTTATCTATTTGGGATTATGTGAAGATGTGTTTTTATATTACTTACTTACTAGATTTTTAATACTAGATGTGTGAAAATGGTAAAAATTAAAATAATAAAGTCATAAAATTGATATCAATATATTCTCTTTTTTATCTTATAATTTTTTTATTCATTTTTAAAAATATATATTATGAGGGCAAGACTTATATTTTATGGGGGCAAATTTTTTTTCTTAAATATGTTTAAAAAAAGAAAATAAAAATCTTGTGGAAACAATTACCCTCATAGCTCCTAACATGCATCTGCCACTAAGTAGAAGATTAAGGAAACATTTTATTACATGTGTATCTTATGTTGTGTTTGGTTAGAGAACATAAATATATAAAAATAGAAGATTTTTTTAAATCAAAGTAAAGTATAAATAGTATGGATCTCATATGAAATCCACAAATTTCTCTCATCCGCCCCCACCCACCCCCCACCCCAATCAAACATGCCTTAAGGATGATGTGAGCTAGATGATTTTATGTGTGTTCTTTGGTAATTGCTTCATGAACCTAGGATTCTTCTCGTACATCCATCAAATTATTGTAAATTTTAAAAATATTCATACTAATAAACATACAGATTTATAATCCATTACGAGATTTATAATCCATTACGAGATCTGTATATGAACTGACAATCTATTTATTATAATTAATTTTGATCTAATAATATATTTTTTTACATATATAAATTTTAAATAAAAATTATAGGTTTTATAAAAATTTATATATGTAAATAAATTAATTTAGATCATTAGTTTTAAATTAACTTATAAAACATTTAACAAAAAATCTGTATTCTGTACATAAGAATCATGTGTTATGGATTACGAATTGGGATGTCTATTGTTGCATTGTGAATTTTTATATCACTTTCACATATAGTCGGGGCCCACTTTTTATTTTTTATTTTTGTTTATCCTCTCTCTTTTTTATCTTTTGCCTGTGAAGAGCACTGTCCCACACTATTAGTTTATCAAACACTATTAATAATTGAACAAACTTTTAAATCAATAAAAAAAGATAGCCTAAAATTCTCGGAAACCATACTCTAAAATATAAGCAATTGTTTTTGTCATGACGTTCCTGAGTTTTTATCCATTTACGTGTGAATTGAACATGATTCAAACTTGGCTGCAATGATTAACAACTACGTGATCCTCTCTAAGCTGGTGTTTGTTTCAATGGATATAAATAAATATGAAAAAAATATATACTTTATTCCGTGAAATTCATACATCTTACTTTATTTGAATTAAATTGTTTTTTATTTCATTTTTCTCTATTTTTTTTTCTCTCTAAACTAAACACATCCTGATTTCCCCATTTTTCTTTCACCGCGCTTTGGCTGGAGACATTGTTATAAAAAGAGAAAAAAATGTGATTGTGAAAAATATTATGGGTAATGAATTGAATAAACTCAAAATTAGTCCAAAGACATGATTTGAGATGAACAATTAATTGTGTGTTAGTGTTGGCTAGATTTTTTTATTATAAAATTTTGGATTTTTTTTATGAATTAGAAAATTAAGAAAAAAAACACAATTAATTGTGTTAGTTTTGCTCATGAATTTAAACTTAGTTCAGAGACTTGATTTATGACATACAATTAAATAGTTTAGAGCCTTGATTTATGACATACTCATAAAATTTGTTTGGATAATTTTTTTAAGAACTTATAAGAAAGAAAATAAAAAAGATAAAATGAATTAAACTTCTTCATAAGCTAAAATCAATTTATGCAATTTAACTTTTTCTAAAAGTTAAATGAAAATATTTTCTATAAAAATTAAATGGGGAAATTGATTTTAGTTTATAAGAAAAACTTAATTTATTTTATGTTCTTATTTTTCTTTTTTATAAGTATTCATGAGGAAATCAGTTTATTCAAACAAAAACGATAAACAAGTTCAAATTAAAGTAAGCTTATTTAGTGTCAGTATGGTACGTATGCCTCGAACGAGATTCATAAGCACTTTCACATATTGACAGCTTCTAATTAAACCAAAATTGGCTGTTAATTTCAAGGCAAACTCAAATATGCTGTATAAATTTCTTTATTGATTAAAACATAATATATTATTGGCTAGGTTCCCTCATCAAACAAACGGAAAACATTATACGCTGGTTCATGTTCTTCATTTACGTCTTATATGGCTATTAGTTTGAGTTTTTTCGCCTTTATATATTTTAATACTCAAGTGTTTGGTATGAAACGGTGATGGAGATTGAAAAAGTTTGAGGAGCCAAAACAAAAACAATTTCCCCCAAATGAATATTAACAAAAAATTATAATGTACTGCCTCTAAAGAGAAGTCTAAAGAACCAAAGATCCTTATAAAATGTATGTGCTCATATATGTGTTCGTTAGTGAGATCTTTATATTTTTTATTCTTTAGGTTATCCATATAAAAGAAAGGATAAAAAAAAAGTTAACCTAGAATCAGATAATGAATAATAGCAACTGATGATCATGTCAAAATTAATTAAGGGAATACAATTACCTGCCCGATGATGACAGTATAATAGTGTTATATAGCGTCATGCTTGACAATCGGATTATATGATATATATGGTTAGAAATTCAGTATTTTTTTTTGGTAAAAGAAATTCAGATCTTTATAGTTTTTTTCTTTTTTGAAAAGGCAAGGGCCTAAGCCCCCACCATCGCAAAGTAGTCTTCATAGGTCATTATTGATAAAGAATTAGTATCAATTATGTGAAGTAATGGTTGAATATATATAACGATTAAGGATTGAATTTGAATTGTTTCTTGTCACGAGTTAAAGCATAAAAAATGTGATCATTTCTGTCCACTTTTTTCTTTGTCCAAAAAACTGAATTTTAGAGAATTTTATAATTTTTACATAAATTTACTGAGGTTGGCACAACCTATATGTTCACATATACAACCTATCAAAATGAAGACCTACCACTCTAAAAACTGTGCATTTATTTTATGTACGCATATAGCTTTTAAATTTTTATAATTGTACTCCTAAATTATAAATTAAAATATGCAATTCAGAGAGTGAAAATTAAATTTTCAATTAGACATTTTCGATATTTTTTTCTCTCCATTGAACATGTGTTTCACACACTACTACTAAAATTAGTTTGTATATTTTCTCTCTCGACCTTTTGTTTACTCATTCTTGAGTTGATTCCATAGATAACTTGAAAATATGTGAATTATGATAGTAATGTTTCATCATTGTGGTGAGTTTATTTCGGGTTATGAGTTGTGTAAGCAAGTGTAAAATTTGTTTTCTAAATCAAAATGCAAATGTTGTTGCTTGTTGATCAAGTTGTTGAATGACATAATTGAACTCAGAGGGGCTTTTCTTCTATAGATTCTCATAGTTGAGTTCTTAGTTATGGTTGGACTCTTCCAAGTGTTTTGTACCTTTGCTTTTATCAGTATATCCTGAGATGAGTCTTTGGTGGTGTAGAGGTTGGGGTGCCAACAAAGTAGAAATGTCAACCCCTACTCCTTTCCTTTTCGCTTATCCTTTTTGCTAAAAAAAAAAATGGAAAGGATAAGTTGTTGTGAGGAATTGAATTTAAAATGTATGATGCATATGATGTTTGAGTCACGAAATAGTTTTGGGATTTGTGTGCATGGTGGATGGAGGTTTTAAACTCTTGTTTCAGCTACTAATTAAAGCATTAAAGAATTGAAATACAACCTATTTAATTTAAAGACCAAGTGAAATGTTGCACTAGCTAAAAGCGCACCTAAGTGTGTGTAAAATTGTAAATACTTGAAATGGATACATGTGTATGTTGCTGAATTGTATTCCTTGTATTTAACCTATACTACTATTTGCATTAATTGACGGGAACATTCTATATGGAATTCAATAAAACCATTTGGACTCAAAGATCGGTTAATTATCAAATTTATCTGCATTTTTTTTTATTTCTTGCATTTTACTAATTAAGTTATTTTTTTATTGTATTGTAGATAAGTATGTTAAGTCTAGGTTTAATTAGACTAAAATAAAAAAAATAAAACACAGATGAAATAAAAGATTAGATAAAAGTTATGAATTTTTTTAAAATAAGAGACCAAATATTTTTATTTTAAAATAAAGGTACTAAAATTACCGATTAAGAAAAATAAGAGGAGAAAAATAAAATTTAAGTATTTTTTATATTTGTCTCGTATTTTTTATATCATTTAATAAATCTTTCATTTTTTCCCTTTTTTTGCCATGACATTTCCTTTTTTTCTCTTTTTTTTATCTCATTTTATTTCACTCGTTGCATTGAGAAAAAAAAAATCATTAGCCAAAAAATAATATACGTAAGTAGCACATATCATACATTTCTCCAAATACGACAAATAAAGAACCTCAAACTCAAAGTGCCAAAAATGTGTTTTTGGCATCAATCAACAGCCATTACTTTACCCATAGAACCAAACCACACCCAGAAATGAAGGATTCAAATTGTCAAGATCTTCAGTTAGTCATTTGGAAATTGTAATGAAAAAGGGACCTGCACCCTTGTACCCATGCAAGAGGAAAGGCATCTCCCTTCCATTTTCCTTCACATTGTTGGCCATGAAAACCCTTTAATTTGTCTTTACTTGATATTACCATATAAGCCATCACTGGCTTGAAGAAATATATGGCCATTAATTAAGAAAATGAATATATAACAAAGTAAAGTTGAGAGCTGAGCCTGGAAATAAAAATATTAGCCAGTACCATGATCGATCTTGCCAAAAAAAAGAAAAGCTAGTGCCGTGATAACCTAAATTTGAAAGAAATTAAACTACAAAAACTAGTCAAGTATTGGACGATGATACAATTTTTAATTACTATTTATTAAATACATAATTATTTTTTTGTGATATTATATAAATATTTAATAAAATAAAATTATTAAAAGATGATATATTTAAAATTATTCATAAAAAAGATACGTATAGTTCATTTAAAAACTTATAATTTAAAATTTTAAGATTTAGGTTTAGCATGAAATATGTGTTAATAAAAAAATATATTAAGGTTATATTTTGTCCAAGTTGATTCTAGTTGATTCTAGTTGGATAATTGGGTTAATTTGTTGGTATTTGTTAAGAAATTTAATCCAAATTAATCCAACTTTATTCAAGTTGTTTCTAGTCGGGTCAATTCATTAATTAATATATAATATATTTAAAAAATGAAAAAAGTAAAAAGAATGAAGTGTCTAATTAGTTTAACTTATTCAAAATTAAAACATTTAAATATGCAAAAGATAGCTAAACAATAATCATAAACAATCTAACCAAAACCAAAATCACAGTGTACGTTATACAAGAAGTTTAAAATAACTCACAAATAAACCCCTTTAAATTGGTTTTGTGTGTAAGAAGCAAAGAAAATCAAATTTTCTTTACTTTTACACAAAAATAATATTTTTTGTCTGAAAGAAAATCAATTTTTCTTTATTTTTCACAAAAATATATTTTTTGTCTGAAGAAAATCATTTTTTAATCCAATAAAAATCAATTTTACTACAAACGGAAAGATAAAAATTTCAAGCTATGGGCCATCACTTACAATTTGACTCTCTTATTATTCGTTCCAATCAAACTGTTTATCATCAGTCATTTAATTATGTCTTGTCAAATCAAACACAATCTTAATGATAAAAAAAAATATGTAGAGAAATTTATTTTTTCTCTGACAAATAAGGAAGTTATATTATTTTTAAGAGTAAATACTCCAGTAGTCTAGTTTATTATCAATTGATTTGTTAATAATTTTAGTGAAACTAAGATTGTAGAACAGTAATCTCAAAATGGGCTTTCTCAATAGCTGCATGCATATGTGAAAGTCTTAAATTTCAAAGATGTCTATTGATTGATGGGCTAATGTTTGATGTTGAAAGATCCATCAAATAAAGTATCCATACTATTCGGAGGACTATTAAAAGATTAGCCAAAATCTTAGTTTTGGTGACATTGGGACAAGTTCAAGGGGAGTGAATCTTGATCATTCAATGTACCCAGTTCCAATTTTGATTTTTGAAAGCTATGTATGCTACTATGTTCTATGGATAATGATTCCTCATCACAGACTAAAACAAACAATTTCGTAGACAATTCATTCATGCTTATAGGACCAAGATAAAGGGTCATTTTCATTTTGGCTTTACATCTTCAGCCATGCATGATCTATAAGTAAACCTTTCACATTAACCCTTTGCAACCAAAATCAAGAAGATCCAGAAATTCACATACAGGTAAGTAAATAACTATACGTTCGAGAAACTTATTCAACCAAAAAGAAAATAAATAAACAAAAGATATATACATATTATTTGGATTTCCGTAATTCGAATCAAAAGCATAAGATTACCACTTTTAGTGCATTTTGTCATTCAATTGGCTAAAAAGGTCAAATTAATTATCAAATGTATAGGTGGAAGAAAAATGATTTAAAATGAAAAGATAATAATAAAAAGGCTTTGAACATGTGGATAAAAAGTCATCTTTCTCAGTTTTTGTTTGATGCTTTTTTTTTCCTTCTACTAAAGTCTACTCCTTCACAACTTCCTAATCTCAGCTGGGACATACAAAACAAAGAATAATTTAGTCATTTTTGTGAACAATTTTCTCTATTACGTACATTTGTAATTGAAAAAAAGGAAAAATGGATGAACTAAAGCCTAATGTTGAAAAACTAAATTAATAAAGCTAAGTCCAATAAACTAAACATTACCCTTTCATCTTGGAAAAGTCAAGCAATGCAATTAGGGTCCAAAACTGTTAACATATTCTATAAATTAGAATAATTATGTTTTGGATCTGCATCATTAAATCCAATCCATTAAAATCTAAAAATTAATTCTCACATTCAAATCTTTATCAACCAATGGTGGGAGATTGAAATAGTTAATACAAGATCTTAAATTCAATGTTATTATTATACAACAAAAAACAATTCTTATTGAGTTAAGGAGACGTCTAAAATCCACTTAAAAAACTTGTTAAGTCATGTAAGTATGCATCCCATGTTGCTCTGTAAAGCTAACTTAAAGGATTCTTGTAACCTATGCATACTAGGGACTCTTAAAACATTCTATGAAGATGTTCGAGTGTCCTAATAATGTCTCACCCACACCCAAACAATAACTCAATGGCATTCAAATTTTATAAAATAAACCACGTGCTGAACAAAGGTGGCAAAATAGACTAACTGACCAATCCAATGTAAATTAGCACAATGCAGGTTGCGAGTTATAGCATGTCAGGCAAAAAATAGTTTAGATTCAATTTGGACCTTTAAAATAAAGCACAAACTTTTACTAACTTATTTTTTGAAGACTTTTGGAGGGTTTTTTTGGACTAAACGTACATTGAGTAATGATCAAATTGAACTAAAAGAACTCACATTTAATTTATTCGGTGGGTTCATACTGACCCAATTACACGACCAATTTTTGTTACTTATAATACTAAGTCATAATTATATATTTACAATACCATTTACTTTATTGATTTAAATATTGACTTGTACTTCTACTTAATACCCCTACCTTACCCTATAAATTTTCATCCCAAAGAAAAATACATTGTCAGTTAAAAGTACCTTATTAAATACAGAAAAAATGTATTTTGAATTTACAAAATATTAAATACATTCAAATTTTTATTTATTATTTACTTACATATTATTAGAATGATTAGTAAAATTTTCACCAAAATAAAGATGATTAGTAAAAAAATAGTTATAAAAGATATATATATACATATATCGCGTTATATTTTTTTGTCAACATATCTACATTACAAATGCAGATCGTTATAGAAGATTAGACATAGATTAAAGTAAAGTCAAGCGTCAATTAGACGAATACGACTCGAAAATTGCGCAAGTAAAAAAGCAAAGAGTGTAGTTGGCTATCATTCTTGATGACAAGTTTTCAACCTGAAGTGAACTAAAAACAAGTCAAGCAGATAACACCTCCGAAGATTGTAGAAATTTGTGAGGTCCCCCCCTATAATCTTATTCTGGAATGATGCAACGTTTATAGAAGTTCAAATTGATTTGAACACCTAGAGTTGTTTACATATATTCTCATTTAATCATGGCACTTCACTTTTGCGCCAGTATTCATTGAACCTAAGAATTTTAACAATTTTATTGATGAAATCTGTTAATTGTGCTGATGGGAATGAGAAAGTGAGTGACAAATTTTTCAAGTAGCATTGTACATCTATATGGCGACGACCTATAGTGATGCAACAATTGTAGTAGTCAAATGTCTTCAGTTAGTTTTTTGCCAAACACAAAATGTAAACATCAAAGAACCACCTTCATGCCATTATATATGTTTGTTTGATATTTATTCCTTTCACATAAAAGAATAGAAAATTAAAATTAAAATCTAATTATAGCTTTTATGTATATTGTTAGCATAAGAATTAAACACGATACCAAAAAATTTATGATACTCACGTATATTTAACCAACTAAACTAAATCTTCTTATATACATTTTATATATGAAGTTACTAATGACATTTTCTTTATTTTCGTCAATATTATTGGAATATAATTTATCAAAATAATATAGGTAAAAAGTATAATTGATTTAGCATGTCATATCAGTTCCGTGACTAAAGGTAAAATTTGTAAGTTTTTTTAAAAAATTATGGATAAAATGTGCAAAAATAATTTGTTAGAGATAAAATTCGTTAAAAATTATAAAAATTAAGAGTAAAAAGGATAGTTAAGTCTTATATAAATTTAATTTAAAATAGAAATAAGAGAGAAAATTGAAAGAGATATACAATTGAAAAGATTCAATATGTAGAGAAAAAAATAAAAGTAATTTAAGATGGATTAAAGAAACTCTTTTATTCTAATTACAAAAGCAGCGTGTGAGATATATATCTACAAGATAATGAAGTGAATATTATATATATATATATATATATATATATATATATATATATATATATTATCATCCAATCATAAATCATAAATTTATTGACTCTTATATTATTTTCTCTTGTTTTGATATGGTGTAGGGAAATAATTTAGGAGGGATGAAAATAATTTTGGGTTTTTGAAGAAGGAGAAATAAGATGAAAATAATTTTAAAAATAATTAAGTTTATTATGATATTTTTTGCATATTTTTATTCTCTTTTTATCTTTCTTCTCACATTTTCTTTTGGATGTGTTTGATTGTAAAAAAAAAAGAGAGAGAGAGAGAATGAAAGATAAAAAAAAAATAGAATAAAAATTAAAATGAGTTGGTAAGAAAAAATAAAAGTAAAAAAAATAATTTATGAAAATACTATTATACCATTGTAGCTAAACAACAACCAAGACTAGGAGCACACTAGGTGTTAGGAGGGCTAAACTAAAAAAAAAATGTGAACAATACCTTTTTTTTGCAAATCAGATCACTTTTGAGAAGAAATCTTATTCATCAGGGATTCATGTTTTTTTTTATATATAAATAATTTATCTTGGTACCAAACACCTCTCCAATACTATTTTCCCTTCTCTTCCTTCCTCTTTCTCTCTTTCTTAGCAAACCACTCCCAAGAGTCTCTATGATAGAGTAAGAAAAATAAGATAGATAAAAATAAAGAATGTGAGTAAAAATATATAAAGATATAAATTAAAAATCAAATGAGAAAAAATAATAAAAAAATAATACAATTAATTTTACCAATTTTCAAATTATTTTCATCTTCTTTATCTTTCATCTTTCAAATATTCAAACTTATAATTGAAAGAAGAATTTTATTAATGATAACAATCGTATTAGACTTAAGTATAATTATTTCCCATAAAAATGATACATATAATCTAAACAAAAAACATTCAAACTTATTTTTATCACCTTTAATAAATTATTTTCATTTATCATATCAATTTAGAAGTTAATCAATAACCATTAAACTCAGTTAAAAATGTCTAGTTAAAAATTAGAGTAATTATATTTTGATAATAAAAATTTCAAATAATCAATCAATAATTTTTTTTCTCTTTATTTCTGTTTTCTTATCCCATTATAGCATCAATCAAATTAATTATTTATCTCTTATATTTTCCTTTTTCTATCGTCCAAAGAAACATTTTTCTAAAAATTAGCAAGAGTGAGACTGTAACAGAGACACAGAATAATAGATACTCGGTAAGATTGTGGCATTGTTCAGACTTCAGAGACTCTTGGAAGCATAAATGATTATTTTTTTTATAAATAAAAAATAAATTTACACTGACAGGATTCATTTATTTCATTATAACTTACTTCTTTTGGCTTTAACAGGATTCATTATAACTTACTTCAAAAGCAAAAAAAAAAAAAAACAGTATTCATTATAACTGAGAATTTGCACTGACAGAAACAGAAAAATATATTTAAAATATATATGACGTCATAAATTGAGGTCACCTAGAATGCCCTCTTGGTTTGACAAGGACTACGTTTTTGGACTGATTTTGACGTGTGTGTTCTTTCTTTTCATTTTTATTTAAACATGCAACAAATACATAAAATAAAAAGAGTTTTGACATTTATAGTAATTTTATTTAAGGAGAAAGATCGTCTTTTTTTATGCAAAGACAATTATACCATTTGATTTAAAATAATAGAGTTAATCTAGGTAGGAACAAACTCAACTCACAAAAAAAATGAAAGTTAGAGATAATCTTGACACCTTTATAAGAGCATGAAACGATCTAATTTGCTTACTTCCGAATAAAACTCGCCATAAAGTTATGAAATTGAAGAAGCTTCTATCTAAGTTTGTGATTAATCCTCCAACTTATTGCATTATCAAAAACGTATTTTAATTGATTAGTACTAGACTTAAAAATTAGTCTAAAAATACCCATTATTTATTGTCATAAAAAAAACAACAAAATGTCTACCTGCCACGTTGGTTATGAATATTCTCATTACCATGGGTCTCCAACCGTCAATTATACAACCAATTGACGTGTCAAAGAGCCCACGAAGACTATACTTTTCGCTCCAACTTGTTAAGTTTGAACGAATAAAACACTTTATATATTTAATAAGTAACTTTTTTCTCATATGAATCATAACATGATACATTACATCTTTTATTTCTTTCCTATTTAAGTAACTTTTTTTTATCATCATCATGTTCATGTAAATTATTTACTAATCTGTTGATAATTAACGCTCGTCAGAAATTTATATCTTTAGTAGGATTTGTTTACCACATTTTTTATCTAAAAAATTTAAATTCAATAATTTACTTAAGAATTCATTCCTAATAAGCTAATACCACTCAAACCACCAAGATGTTAGTTACAATTTGAATATTTATCATTATAATATATAAAAATATACTTTTTTTTTCTTTCTTTTATACTATCTTTATATATTTAGGTGAGACAACAAATGTCGATGCAGTAGATAAAAAAGAAACTCATCTAAAATGTGGGTTCACTTAAACTTTTTGTTATTAAAAAAAAAAAGAAGAAGAAGAAGAAGAAAAAACTATCCAAGTGAATGAGCATATCGGATTTGACGGAGAATTATCTCTAGCTATATAAAGGAAGAGTGGGGGGGTTGGAAAACTAATAAAAAAACAGAGCAACTCTGTTTACTCATCTGGTGTTAGAATGGATAGTTCCTCTCATCAGCTCCTCCCCTTCAACGAAAACGACCCAGAAGACATGCTTCTCTATGGCATCATCACTTCATGCCAAGAAAAAAAAGTGACCATCAACCAAGAGCAAGTGAATAAGAAGAGGAGCAGCTTCCGCGGCGTGCGGAGGCGGCCGTGGGGGAAGTTCGCGGCGGAGATAAGAGACTCCACGCGGCATGGCGTGAGGGTGTGGCTTGGGACATTCGACAACGCCGAGGCCGCCGCGCTGGCGTATGACCAAGCCGCATTCTCCATGAGGGGCTCCGGCGCGGTGCTCAACTTCCCCGTGGAGAAGGTGAAGGAGTCTCTTAGAGACATGAAGCTTGATGGATGCTCTCCCGTTGTGGCCTTGAAGAGGAGACACTCCTTGGCTGCTAAGAGGAAGAAGGAAGATGTCCTTGTTTTCCATGACCTTGGGGCTGATTATTTGGAACACTTGTTGATGTGCTCTGATCTACCTAGTACAACCATTGTTTAATCTTTCATGACTTGCCAACAAATAAGCTTCAGCTATTCAGATTTGTTATTGCTTATTTTTATTTAGTGTAATCAATAAAATTATACTTCTAAGTATTACTTGCTTGGTTAATATATCCTATGTACTTTTTTTTAGTGACCATGGTAATTATGGTCATTGATATTTCTTTCTTCTTTTTTTTTTGTGGTGACCATGATGGAGTTATATATCTTGCTGGCACCCGTTTCTTATGTTCTTTTGTTCTTGTATTTTATCATTTATCATTTGTTTTGGTAGAAAGAACATTTGTCATAATGTCATGATACTGATGATCATATAATCTATATTTGAGTTTATCTTTTCGTTTTTGCACTTTCCCTTTAAGTGCAAAATATGTAATGGGACCTTTTTATTTTTTTGCCGTCTTGTAAAGATGAACATACAAGGAATAGCAGTGCTAGTGTGTAAATTAATTATAGTAGTATTACACTGGTCTCTTTTGGATAAATATATAAATTATTACAACTCTTCTACTTATTGTTTTAAAAAACGCAACTGAGCGTCTCTATTTTGTTTTTCTTTAATACACTTGATTAACTGACTTATTTTAAACTTTTACTGTTGAATTAAGACTTTTTATTTCTTAATAGGTATACACTAAGAACATGCTTGGGAGATAAATTTTGAAAGAAATAAATGAAAGAACAGGTTTTAGATTTTTAATAAATATTTTATAAAGAATTATTTTTTCTAAAAATAATTTCCTTATTTTTTTATAGTAACAGAAATAAAATAACAAATTAATTTAACGTATTGATATTTTTTATTTTTATAAATTTTATGCAATTCTCTTAATTTAAACTGAAAAAAAACTGTCTTTCCTTCCTTTTCTTAAAATAATACTTTTTTTACAGACTATTCTTTCAATCATACAATAAGTGTATTCTCTCTCTACTTGATATTCAAAGATTAATTCCTCCATGAAAATTTAGTATAAAAAAATTCAATACTTGGTTGTCTCTTGTCGGACTTTTTATTCGCATTAAATTTAAACGAAATGAAGGTTCGGTGCAGGATTGAAATTAATATATAATTTGACCATTTAAAATACCATTTATCTTTTTGAATTCTAAATTAATAATAATATGTTCATAATTAATCATAAATCACTCTAAAAGTTTTTTTTTATAGGGAATCACTCTAAAAGTGATATAAAGAAAAAAAAGTTTCCCTTAATATACTAAATTATAATATATTTCATCTTTAAAAGTTATACTCCATCCACTACTTTTGAAAAAATTATTTGTATCTTTTTATAAGATTTTTTTTTAATTTTTAGATGTATTAATTATTTTTTCATATAATATTTTTATTTAATTATTTTTTCTTCAAACATTAATGAGAAGTAATTATGTGAATAGAGAGATAATAAAAGAATAATTTTGAAATAATAAATAAATTTAATGTAATTAATTAAATTAATTATTTTTCTTAAAAAACATGAAAAACATGAATTAGTTGAAAAAAAATCTTATAACTAAGTATGGAGGGAGTAATTTCTAAAATTAAAAGAAAATATAATTTAAACATTCATCAGGTAAGAGTTTACTTTTCTAAATTAGTTAAGGTGACTGTAGATTTAGCTCATATCACATTTTAAGTCAATTTGGGATGGTTCAATTCTGCACGATTTAAGCCACGCGTAACCATGCACGGGGTTTCTTATGACTTTTGGCGTCAATTTTGTCTTCAAGCGTGCAAAATTTCAGACTTCTAGCATGGAAACAATTTAATGCAGTAATTTGTGATGAAGCAAGACAAGAAAATAGTGTTTTTATGTGATAATTTTATGATGATAATAATCATCATAAAATTATCAACTCAAATTGATTAACATAAGTGATAATACTTTAAATTTCTTATTCAGATTATTCAAATTTAAAATCGGGATACATATTAAATTAGTATTGAAACCATTACAATATAAGGTGTTTTGGTAAAAGAAAGAATAAGAAAAAAAATACTAATAGAATAGAGTATTTAAATTTTTTTAAAACAAAACTGAAATGCATTAAAAAAAATAAAAATAAAAAAATTATTCGACCATTAACTCATGACAACACATAACAACGATGATTTAGATAATATATATATATATATACATATGTAATTTTTAATATTAAATATTTTATACCAATATCATAATATAAAATAAAAAGTTATCACAAAAATTCCAAGTAATGTTTGATCGATGATGGAAGATGATAGGACCCAATTGATTAACACTTGTATTTTTTTTTAACATGGTATATGACGTGGTACATGCTTCCTTTTCATGATGAGTATGGCAAGCATAGGTCATCAAACTTATCTCTCTGTATGGTTCTGCTCAAAACAAGTGGCATAGATAGCTTGCCATGGTTGGAGGCTAGGTTTGTCTCTCGTGACCATAACTAATTATTTGCAAAATAAAGACTCGAAAACACATTGGTGTGAGAATGGGACCCAAGTGCCAAGGTTTACTTGACGAAAAGGGAATTAAAAATAGCAAGAAAAGGAGAAAAAAAATATATTAGTATTTCATCAGCAATATCAGTTTGTGTAGAAAATGAAAAAGGAAAGGGGAAGGAAAGAGCCCTACTAAGTTGGTGAGATATCTAAAAATGTTATCAAATCCCAACCTGGTTAGTTTAATATTAAACTCTTCTATTGGCCAACTTTTAGAGTCCAACTTTGAAACAAAAGAAGCTTCTTCTGGCAATTGATTTTGGTCTAATTGAAATGGTGGGATACTTGGACCAGAATCCGAAATCTTGTGACTTTTTTTAATTTTAATTCTCACGTGGGTTTTTCTTTATTATTATATACCTTTTTTAATGTTTTACCATTTTCTCTTGGTTTCTCGTTTCAGTGGTCTTAAAATGGAAAATATCAATTTTGTTGTCTTAGAGGAAACTTCCTGGATTTTAAGTGGCATACCCTCTACCTGTGAACTTCTACACAATTTTGGAATACATTTGATATATGGTTTCCCAAAGAAAATGTTATAAAGGTAACCAAAAATTAAAAGTTACATTCTTTTCAAGCAGATATACCTGATATTTATGCAGAATATTTTATCTTGATGATCTAAATTAAGTTATTTCCTCTTGGGTAAATTATGATGATAAATAAGAAGAAATAGCTAAATAGTTTTTATGCAATGCATTTCTGTACCATTCAACTTTTTCTTTTTTTATTAGTTTGAGTGGCTTCACATTGTCATTTGCAGAACAATCCCCAACATCTGCTAATTGCCACGTGTTTTATTATTATAATTTATCAACGATAAAATTTCAAGGTCATGGTCTCATAACAGGTCCAAGTCATGTGAAATGATCAAAATTAAGGTATTTGTTTCATATACGATTAGCATGGTAGTTTGGTATTTATTAGTGGAAATCCATGATTTAACTTTCATTTCCACCCCCGCATAATTAAGTGAATTTGGCTAACATTTCGAAAGAGAAGTACAAATGGTTCAAGTATTCTCATTATATGCTAATCATTAAATCACTAATTAAACTTTGACCCAGAGAAAATAACAATTGGGAGAAGTAGTCTAACGTGAGCTATTTAGAAATATCAAATATTTCGGCATGGGCTTATTCGGCTAGCCTTAATTAATAGACATGAGTTGGAAAATAGATTAGCCCATGGCTTATTCGGCTAGCCTTTTGTGCTAAATGATTGTCGAAGTTAGGCTTAAATGGCAAAATTGCAACTCGGGCTCCAAAGTCCAATTAATCTTTGAAGAAATTCAATTTTAAATGAAAACTCTTATTAATTTATTCACGAAAATGAGTGAGAATTTCTTGTATTGCACCATGCATAAGTTGCTCAAAAGAAAAGCAAGCATCACTAACAAACTATGCTGAAGTCCAGTCATTGGTCAGTGATAATCGCCATAAATTCCTATGTTTTCTTGTTATTTTGGACTAATTAATCATATGTCTTGTGCTTTTAAATTTTATTTATGCCCATTATTTGAGTAAAGTTTGAATAAAAAGCAAGGTTTAACTAGGATTTACTACTTCTAAAAAAAACTAGGATTTAGTAGTTAATGTCTTTTATGTTTAATCTTGATTTATTTTCTTGTGTTTTGTAGCAACTTCACCGAAGTAAGGACTGACCAATAGGATGTTATGGATCCATGGGATCGAAGTCCAGAGCCTTATAGGTTTTCTAGAGGAAAAATGTTTTTGGAAGTTTTGATGTCTTAAGATCTATGGGACCTGCATATCTTTTGTCAAGCTAATAATATTTCTCTCAAATATGAGTCTCATTAGCATGATAGTATTTTCCTCAGGTGAAAATCATTATCATTCATAAATATTTTATGGTAATCATTAGAACTCACATATTCTAAATATTTGTACTGTCACTCTACTCATAAACACGTTTCTTAGATCCACCGTCAAAAAGACTTTTAATATAAGAAATTCTCAACACAAACTATGTTCAGATGCACTTACATTCCAACACACACTATGACTTTATATTGATTTTTATACAAGGTGTTTTTAATTTCCTTTGTACTTTGTAGATGCACACACAATATATATACTGGATCTATTTTCTCAAGTACAAATCTGATAACTTTACTTAAAACTCATAGAAACATAATCCAATTATACCAAAGTATAGTATATTCAAATTGATTGGGGATGGGAGTTTCACCCCTTATCCAAAATTCTCGTGGAACAATTAATTCTCAAAAAATAGACTTAATTGCTTGTCCAAACATTTCGCATCAAATCAATTTGGCTGTAGAGTTAAAATTAGAAGTATTACTTTACTTAAAAATGGACTGATTTAATAAGAGAGATATTAGTTGGGTGTTAAATACAAAATTAAAGATACCTTATGGTTATAAAAAAAAGATCAATTGAAAGAAAACATAGGCAAATGTATAAATAGAATTAGCTTCACAGGCACAGACCTCCCTCCCCCACACTTGTTAGGACCATACAGCTTCCACTCAGACAGTTCACTTAACCAATTAACAAATTAACTTCCCTGCATGTCTAGTTAACCTCACCTCTCATGCATCATGCTCTTTATCAAACTATACCAATATATGCAAAACTTTCAAAAACTTTAGTAGTGCATACTTCCTTTACTCCGACCATATAGTTAATAGTTAATAGTTAATAATCACAAATTAGAGTTTCAATCTACTAGTGTGTGTAAGTGTCTTTGGCATCTCACTTATTCTCGCCTCAACATAAATGACAGGAGTAGCTATACAAAGTCTTGGTCAGGTGTATATCTCTAAAATGTTTTGTTTGATAAATTAGTATCAGTTTCCTTATAATTTTCTCTTCAATAAGTGCCCCTACATATTGTGTCGATTAATACTTAAAAAATATTTAAAATAGCAAATACATTTAATTTTGGAGTGCGAAGCTGCATTTTTTTTTTGTTGAAAGGAGTGAAGCTTGTTAGATCCAAGTATATGAAAGTGTTAATATTTAACAAGTGACCCCTTTGTTTGTTATTGATCATGGACGTAATGATTAAGAAAATTTACAAGACTATCCCTATTTATCTTAATTTTATAATAAAAAAGTATTATATAATACAAGTTATAAAATAAAGCGAATTCGACGTCGTTTTTATAACCATTGGAAACATCAATTTTATAATTTTACAACGACGTACCTATTTACCCCTTTTTGTAAAGCGAATTCGACGTCGTTTTTAACAAAAACGTCGTTGAAATATTTGAGTTATATTTACTAAAGTGTCATTGCCTTATAAACAAAGACGTTGAAATATTTAAGTTATATTTGCAGTAGTATATTTTAGAACAATTGATTATCAGCCGTGGATATTTTTCAACAACAGCTATATGCAGATATAAAATGATAACTTGTACATTCAAACTATGCAACTGCCAATATTAGAAAGTCAAATTAATTAAACTTTGCAGCACAAGCTCATTCTCAAAGTCGTTTTCAAGAAATTTCAAAACTATTCAGTGCAAGAGTTAATTTGTGATATTGGTTAAAGCTTACGGTCTAGAAGGCACGCTAACCTCAATTTCTCTACTTACTCTCACTGACAGACAAGCCCTTTAATTTGTACATAAGTTTGGAAATAAAATAGGAGAGTATACAAGGTTTAGTTTATTACTAGAAGTAATAGCTAGGTAGCTTATATGTATTGTGTCTCTTTAAGTATTAGTTACTTTATTACAAGGTAATTTGAAAAGAGAATAGGCTTGGCGTATGTTAGGCTTAGTTTTGATTGTTCTAAAGTGAAGGAAGCTGGCACAACGACAAAGCTTTTTTTGGTAAAAAAAAAACATTTTTGAATAAAATAAGTAATTTTTTACTTTTCTAGTATGTTTGTCTAAATTGTATTTTTTTTATAAAAAAAATTAAGAAGCAAATTTTATCTACTTAAAAATCATTTTTTTAATTTTTTTTTTTTAAAGTTTAAACAAAGTGGTCGATCATAAGTCATAACCATTGATTAAAATATCAACATTTAAGATTGTAATTAAATACATCGATATACATAACGAACTATGAAAGCACTTTGTAAAGTTAAGCTTAATCCATTTCTCAAATGTAAGGTCTTAGGGTGGTTTAGCTACTTCATTTAAGTCCTTTCGTAAGGCTTTGGTTTTGTTTAGCCTCCGCAAAATTTAGTATTAGCCTTTTTTTTTAATTTAAAAGAATTTGTAAATAAATCAACAAAACTTACTCTTGTACATAAGATAATTAATTTAAACTTACATGTAAGTTAACGAATTTAAATTTTTAAATATATAGAAGAAAACAAATTTAATTAGTTAGTGACTGAATTTAGTGATGTAAATGGTTTTTTCTTCACTAATTTTATTTCTCACAGTATTCACAAATCTCATTATAAAAAATTTAATCCATTCTTCTTCTTATTATTATTATTATAAACCAATCTATATATTAGATCAAAATAACTTCTTGAATAACTTATAACCTAACATATTTACTCTTTTAGGAAAAATTTGACTAAATTATTTAATAAATAGATTTCACTATGCCTGTGAGTTAATATAAATTAGGTCATAAAGCTCGTATTACTTTGAATGAGAATTAAGGAATGGACAATCTTAGCCAATTCATTATCAACTGTTTCCTCTCCTATGCTTTAAGTTCTCCGCTTCCCTAACAAGCTTTTTGGATTGAAATGAAAATGTTAGCAATACATTTTTTTAATGAACTGCACTATTTTCTATTGATTAAAATTTGTTGAAAATCATAAAAATTAGTAAGTCTTAATTACTTATTTAATTAGTATCATTCATGATAATTTCATATTTTTCAATAAATGTTAACCAATAACCATAAATGTTTTGAAATATTTATTATGCTAAGCATTCCTTAGACTGAAATTAATTAAGTCCCTCTTCTTGTAACAAATCAAGATTTAGTTAGTGTAAAATTAGTAAATAGTTTGGAATTATGTGATCTGATCAATATTCATCTGATATATTATTAATTTTATTATCTCAAATTAAAAATTATGATTATATTTAGTAAAATTAACTAAAAAATTAGCTATAAGCTATTTGGTAAGTGAAAGTTATAAAATTATCTTATTGAATCATAAATATTTAGTAAAATTATATATTGAAGTAATGAACATGTAAAATTATATAATGAACATATTTATGTAATGTTTTTATACAAATTTTAATTTAATTTTCTTGATAAAAATATATTTTGTAGTATTTATAATTTTTCATTAAATTAATTTTAAACACTTTTTATTTATAAAATATAAAAAAACTACATTAACTTATTATATATCACAGTCAATATCATATATAATGAAAAAGTAAAAAGGAGAAAATCCTATCCTATGTAAAAAAAGGTAATTTTTTTACCTTAAATAGAAAAGATTAAAAAAAATCTAATAAATGTGTGAGGACAAAAAGTGAATGAATATAAATACATAAAAGGTAAAAGTTAGCATTTTAATAAATATTATTTTAAGTAGTGTTTCAAAAATGTTAAAAATCATTAACATATACTTGTTTACCAAGCTGTGAAACAAGATTTTCATCTAATAAAAAAATTAAAAATTAATTAAAATATTTTATTAAACATATTCATTAGTTATGTGAAGATTGACCAAAATCATATGATGTTGAGAATGTAATAGTTCTGTGAAAAGAAAAAAATGGAATAATTAATTCATCTACTTCATGCAGTCTTTTCCCATGCATTTAATTACATTCTAAACGGTTGATGTGTGTGTTTTCAAATGCCGTTTTATTTTGTATTTTTTTTTTCTGATACTTAAGTATATTCTGAGTTGATGGTTGATCCTTTGGATGAGCACTCTTAAATAGCTCGGCTTAAATGCTTTTTAAAATTTGTGTTGCCAAAGTGTCCTAAAGTGAAGCAACATCCAGAGATTGAATATATATAACGCATGCATATTTTTAGTTTCATAAATTAAACATTGCACACACGCACTAATGTACATACTCAAGATCAACGATGATGGAAATACGTAATAATTCATTTCATAAATAATAGTTTGTCACCCTAGTTGACAAAGCTGCAAAGAAAATTAAGGAAATGATAACATATATGATTGCATACATGTAGCATGTGCATCTTTATTTCAACCAAATACAAAGCCAAAGTGACCAAAGCAAAAACAACCACACTAATACAAGAAAATAACATCGGATTAATGCATGCCTTTATTTCAAGAGCCAAGAGATTGGACTCTAATTGATTAAACCATATACTCTAATATATTTTCACAAGAGTGCATGCATGGTAGTACGTAGCAGCTTCACTAGATTAATTAATTTCCCGAAGGAGGATGCTTCTTGTGGGGAGGCTTATAGTGACCATCCTTGTTTTCTACTTTCGAAGGTTCATTTTGTGTGGTAGGAGGCCAGTGTTTTTTAGGTGGGTAGTGATGGTGATGATCATGACCATCCTCCACCTCAGTGTTCTCCTTGTTTTCTACGTTTGAAGGTTCATTTTGTGTGGTTGGAGGCCAGTGTTTTTTTGGTGGGTGGTGGTGATGGTGATCATGACCATCTTCCACCGAAAGAAAACGACGATCAGCAAGGGAAGTAGTGGCCAGAAAAGCCATCCCTAGTATTACTAGGAGGAAAAGGGACATGTATTTGGGAGACATATTTTGGCTAGTATTACTTGGTTTTTCTATATGTTCTAGTGATGGTGCAAATACAAGAGCAATATCATGCCCACTTTATAGCGTTGTTCAACCTATCTTCTAATGAAACGTGTCATTTTTAATGCAATGTTGGTGGAACATTACAATCAAGGTTAAGATCTAGATTTTATTGTTTGACTTTTACTCATCTAATGAAATGAAGGATAAGGTTAATCCCAATTGAAATCAATGATCAGTTTGATGAAAGTTTGACCCATTCCTCAAATTGTCTTTGGCGTGGGATATTGAGGGTAGTAATTTTGTTATTTAATTTATTAGTGAGCATTTCTTTTATGGCTAGATTTTTTAGTCTTGCGACAAAAGAGAAAAAAAAATTTCATTTTTATTATGAAGAATAAAATAATTAATTTCATGTATATTTTTTTTACTTAAGTAAATAATAATTTTACCTTGAATTAATATTTAATCCTAGTGGAGGGGTAAAAAATATTTATTTTTATTTGAAAAAAATTCTCTTTGAGTAAAAATATACATATACCCTCCTCTTACTCATTATCACACTCCCTCTCAATGATCCATTCATTTATGTTTGTTAATTTTTTTCATTATCAAAATTTGCATTCACGTGTCAATTTTTATTTATCACCAATCTCATGAATTTGACTTACAATAATTTTTTGTTCATGGTCAATTGTTTCTTACATGTATGTGGTGTAGATAGGTATATCTATATTTTGGGTCATAAATGATTAGTAAAGGAGTAATGAGAGAGGTTTTGTTATGGAAATATGAGATATATAACATTTTTTTATAACATAATAAGGATATTTTAGTAATTATAATATATATTTCTAGGAAAAAATAATTTAATCAAACATATGTCTTAATTATTCCTAGGAATATAAAATTTTTTTCAACTGAATTTATAATTAACCGAACATATTTTTATCAAATACTCATAAATAACATTCCCATGTTTTATTAAATACCCAACTACCCAATAAACTAAGTTATTGAACACAAATGGTTAATGCAGTGAAGTTAATATTGAATCATTCAAGTACTATCCGAGTTTTACCCTTTAGTCGAACTTTAAATTAATCAAAAAAAATTTCCTCTAATGAACCATAGAGTTAAAAAAAACATAACATACTAGCAAAATAAAATGTGATGAAGTTAAAAATTAAGTGGACATCCTAACCCATGTCAACTCTCTTTTTTAAGGTAGGAACTTTTGTGGTTGGAATAATTTTACTCAACTAACTAAATTAGACTCTCTTATTAACCATTTCAATTCTTAATCTCATGTACATTGAGTATGTTTGAAATATTTCAGTTAGTTTCTAACTTTTTTTATTAGTTGAAAAGTTTATTTAAATATTTGGTAAACAAAATTTTTTAGTAGTTTTTTAGTAATTTCTAACGCTTTTTTAAATACTAATTGAAGTAATATTTTTTAAAATATTAATTTTTAACTTCTAACTTTTTATATTTTCTTTTCTTTTATTCTTAATACATTTATCAATTTTCATGATTACCTTTTTAAATAAAGGAAAAAGTATATGTTTAGTTTCCGAAGTTTCATATCATTCAATTTAGTCTATGTACATTATTAAAAATGTATTTTTAGTCCTCCCTTGCATATGATGTTGACGTTGTTTATTACGTGGCACATAGATTATATGTTGGTAATTTTTTTTATAAATGTGATAATTTATTATTCCAGGAGGTATTTTGAATTAAAATTTTTATAGAAACTAAATGTTTTATTTTTGAAGAGAATCAAAATAGAAAGAAACTTCACTCTTGCTCGATTGCTTTCTTCGTGCGCTCGACTCTATACGAAATACAAAGAGGGACTCTCATCCTTATTCGAAAACTACAATCAATAAACAAACAAAATCAAAACAAGACACATGAACATATTTACAACACAAACTATGGACGAATGAAAGTGGAAACCAAAATAGAGATGAAACCATTAAAAGTTAGGGTATGATGTGTTTGGGGGAGAGATTTGATAACTTCTTTTAAAATAAAAATAGTCAAATTTTCACATAATTTTAATTTTTTTAGAAAATAAAAAACATACATCTGAGGATATGAAAGTTTAAGAACTAAAAACAATATTTAATGAAAGTATGTGAACTAAAAACATATTTTTTCCTTAAATAAATCACAATTTTATTACTCTTATATCATTTTACACTTTTTTGTTATTCCAACAATTAATTTTACCGAACACTTATAATATAATAATATAATTTTTCAGTTTGTCATTACCAACTTTCAGTTATTAACTAGGTTTTCAATTTCTAACTAACCCGTTTTATGAAAAGAAATTAAAGAAATACATCAATTAATCACAGCCACCAAAGAAAATTCTTTGACGCGTTCATTTGTGATTAGAATTTACTATTTTGAGAGATTTGCTTGGCCCCATAGTGTGGCAAGTGCAATCCAAGGAGTTCTTTGAATTTCATGTTCCTCATCATTTTTTTTCTAAATCAGATATATCTTTTAAGGGAAATTCTATTTGAATTGGATAACTAGGATCAAGAGGAGATAAAACTATTTAACACAATTGATCTAGGTGCTTGATGATACTGTAAATTCACACTTACTACAAATTAAGAAATAAAAGAAATACTAATAAAAATAATTGAAATTAATCCAGTCAAAAAAGAAATTGATTGGAATTAATTTATGAAAAATTACATAACTTTGTGGGTCTAACCTCATGAACTATACTCATAATTTTATAGTTCTTAAAAAAATAAAAACAAATAATAAAGAGTATATGAGAAAGAATACTTAAATATTATGCAGTAATCACTAACACCACTAAACCACACTTCACTTTGCTCTTCATTCGCTATTAATTCCCTCAACTTATTCTTCATTCTTTCCTTCTCTCCATAATGAGTCTTTATATGTGTTATAGTTTTGTTTAAACTTTAAAGTCTACTCTTTCCTCCGACCGAATATATTCTTGTCCTTCCCAATTCAACTGCCACCACTCGTTTCCAAGAACCTCCAGCATTAACAGAACCAAAAGTGACCCTCAAAAGATTATATATATCAAAAACCAAAGCATCGATTCCCTTGTTTGAGTTGAAGTTATGTCCGTAGTTTTTAAGATATGATATGCTACTTATATAAGACTCAACAACATAAACTTCTTGGTCTTTATTCTTCTAAGCATTTTTTTCTCCTCTTGCTTTGATCTTGTTCTTTGCTTAAATTTCTTATCTTTGAGTAGCCAAAGGAATGGAACGTGGGGTTCTTGATGGTATCATCAATAGGCTGCTTCAAGTCAGAGGGAGACCTGGGAAACAGGTTCAGCTTTCAGAGGCAGAAATCAGGCAACTTTGTGCGGTTTCCAGAGATATCTTTTTGAAGCAGCCCAATCTATTGGAACTTGAGGCCCCAATTAAGATATGCGGTATCTATTTGCCAACCCCGTTTTATTTTTCTTTATGTTTTTTAGTCACTTATTAGTTTCTTAGTCAATTTTAGTATATCACTATGCTTTATATATAATATGCTGATATTAGAATCTATACATGACTTCATGTATATTATTTAAATCTCCAATACTAGACTGATCCTACTAGGCTTATGTCTTGCATATACGATGTGACAAAAAAATAGATTGAAAGAAATAATAAATGTTAATGGGTGTTTATAGGTGTCCAAAATAAAAAATACTATTCTATTTTATGTATGTGTATTAAATAAAGATAAAAAAGTAAGAGATAAAGAACGATTAATTATTTTGCATGTCTTCATTTTTATACAAAATTTTCAATTAGGTTTCTAAACCTATTTTTTCTTCTTTTAATTAGGTTTCTAAACTTTTATTTTGTTTTCATTTCAGTCCTCATTTCAAATCTTCCTTATGAAAAATTAATCACAAACACTTTATTAGAGGTACAAATAGTAGATTAGTACTTTTGAAGTATATTATAAACACAGCTGAATTAATTGTGAAAGATTTCTACAAAGTCTCAACCTCAGCATGTTAATTCAATTCAAATAGTCTATCACAAGCCTAATTGTTTGGTCATGGAGAAAGTTGAAACTCTCACAACTGATTAAGTTCATTGTATGTACGTGTTTGTAGTTAATTTTTAACTAGGACAATTAGACATGAGGATCCAATCGGAAAAAAAAGTTCAAATACCCAATTAAAAGAAAAAAAATCAGGGAAAGAATGAAATTTTATAAAAATATGAAGAACTACATATTAATTTAACCTAAAAATAATTTATATACATGTCAATTTTTTATGCTCAAATAATTGAACTGAACAAAATATTGTCCATGGTTGCTTTAATTTATCAGCAAATGGAAGTAAACATAATTGTTGGATATTAGAGTGCTACTGATTGTAGAGTATGAGAGTATCGGGTCTTTATTAGAATATTTAGAAGATGTGTTGATCTAAATTGAAGAACGGAAGCAATTCATGTCTCTTAAACATCTGGTCCTGGATTTTATCTCGAGATTAACAAGTAAGAAAAAGAATATGGTTAAGAAGGGTTTTCACTTTAGCACCTAACAGTAGTTAGGGATTAAAATCTCTTACCTGTTGAGTGGAAGAATAGTCAGAATACTCTAGGAAACCGAAACAGTTAGAAAATTTAGTTTCTGAGATAACCTCTAAAATTTCTGGGGCTTAGTTATACAACTTATATTTTACTTTTTGGGAATGTTAAGTTGTCACTTCTGCTTCTTGTTTGTTGTACAAGTTTTGAATCATCCACTTTAGATTTCTTGATTGCTTCACAAAATTATTCTCAGTTCAACTTTTGATATATTCTCGAAACTTTATACCTATACCAACTACCCTGCACCAAAATTATCTTCACTATGAATTTAATTAAGCAAAATTCAAGAAAATAGATGTCATGAAGAGGTGAATATGTGAAGGCCCAAAATGAAGTATACTAATTAAATGATATCTGTTTAGGGAATGAAACTGCCTCTTCTACTTTCTAGGCAAATGTATTGCAGAATTTCACTTATAAATAATAAGACAAGAAATTTGCGCCTTCACAATTTAAGTATCTGATTGAGAAGCTCTGTTTGTTGGTATATTTTTACAATATACAATGTATTCAATGTATTTAAGCTGAAGGGTATTTAGTCAATGAGTTCTTGAACTACATGTTTTTGTGCAATTTTAACTGAAGATGACCAAACACACCGTGTTCATCACCCATTTTCATTGTTAAATGCATCAAAGTTGCTCCAAGGGCAATGCCATGAAATGCCAGTTTTATTTACTCTGTTTCCAGAATTAATAACTATGGTTACCTGAATTCCTTCGTTGGCTAGTAGGTACTGCTTAAACTTTGTTTATTTTCATTTCATATGTTACAGTTTTATGCCAATCTTCTCACTAAGAGACTAGTGGCTATGAAGTCCATCTTCAAATGGTAATTTTTCTTAGGATTATGGCAAAATGGCACATGATTTTCTTCAGTCAAAAAAAAATCTTTATTAATACAAGGTAGGAACTAATATTATTGTTTCATATCACTATGTTACCAGGAGACATCCATGGTCAATATTCTGACCTTCTGAGACTATTTGAGCATGGTGGATTTCCTCCTCGCTCCAACTACTTATTCTTAGGCGATTATGTCGATCGTGGAAAGCAAAGCCTTGAAACTATGTGTCTTCTTTTGGCCTACAAGATAAAATACCCTGAGAACTTCTTCCTTCTTAGAGGCAACCATGAATGTGCTTCTGTAAACCGCGTATACGGCTTCTATGACGAATGCAAACGAAGATTCAATGTCAGGCTGTGGAAAATATTCGCAGATTGCTTCAACTGCATGCCTGTGGCAGCTATCATTGAGGAAAAGATTTTCTGTATGCATGGTGGACTCTCTCCTGAATTGCACAATCTAAGTCAGATTAGTAGTTTGCCGCGTCCAACAGAAGTACCTGAGAGTGGTCTACTATGTGATCTCTTGTGGTCTGATCCTAGTAAAGACATTGAAGGTTGGGGAGAGAACGACCGTGGAGTTTCATATACTTTTGGTGCTAGCAGGGTCACAGAATTTCTTGGAAAGCATGATCTAGACTTGATTTGTAGAGCACACCAGGTTTCATATGCATTTTTTTTTTGTGAAGTTTGAGTATGCAATTGTAGAAAGAGTTCAAGTATAGCATAAACTTCTTGTGTGTTTTCTTTTGTAGGTTGTTGAAGATGGATATGAGTTTTTTGCCAATAGACAACTTGTGACTATCTTTTCTGCACCTAACTACTGTGGAGAATTTGACAATGCTGGAGCAATGATGAGTGTTGATGAGACACTCATGTGCTCTTTTCAGATACTAAGGCCTGCGGAACACAGAAAGCCTAAGTTTGCTTTTGGGAGCAAAACTACATTCAAGGCTAGTACTTCTAACAAAAATCTTGGTATTTTAGTTCTTGAATCCAGAATTTGCAATGATAAATGATTGAAACATTTTTTTGGTAGTTTCTTCATGTTGTTGCTAATGACATAAGGTGAGATTGCTGACTAGTATAACTATATTCAGGAAAGATTATTGGCACACAATTTGCAGTAGGGAATGGTGGGAGTGGTTTCTGGGCATAGTTAGTCATAAATGATTTAATTAAGCCTGACCAGTTCTCTGATTTGTACCTGACCATATTAAAATTGTTATTTTGCAATGTTTCTGAAATTACAGATTCTGTAAAGATCAAAAACATGTATTGTATCTGACATGCCCTCATATACATGATATATGAATGTCATAGTCTAAATTATATTCTTAAGTTTATACATGCAAATGACCAAACAGACACTTTTAAGATAACTTTTAGTCTTAACGATTTTCTTGATTCAGATTTTGGTCTCTATTATTTATTATTTTTTGTCATAGAGGCATAGACCCCAAACTTTTCACACCCTTATAAATCTTGGTCCCTGAGGGACCAGCACTTCTATAAATTTAACTATAAGAAGTCAAGGACCAATCTTTTATCAATATGGACCATTTACTTTTAGATAAATCAAAACCATAACAAGACCAAAACCCAAATATAGGAGCCAACACTCATTCTTACGGACCAAAAGCCAAATAAGTGAAAATATAGAAACCTAAATCCAAACTAGAGAAAACTCTGGGAAATTAAATGTAGTAATAGAAAAAAGGTTTATGTAACTAGAGGAAGATCTACATTAGTTAAACCAAGGGGTCTCTAACTCGGTTGGTTACTTAATTGAGCAAAGTGTGTAAATGTTATAAATCTTTTGATACTTATATTTGATTCTTGCAGATAAAAAAATTAGCTAAGAGTAATTTTGCATATAATATATGAATATACAGTAATTCACCCTACTAATATTATCTCAATATTTTGATAAAATGATAGAAAATAAGTTAGATTATGTTAAATTTAGTTTAAATCAATATATTATTGAAGTTTAACAAGTACTAAAGAATATCATGTTTATTATTGATTTTAACTGTGATATTTGCACATTATTGTCAATAATCAATATACCATTGTCCATCACTTCCTTTGCCGACAATAAAACAAGAGAAACAACACATTCCAACTTTTAAATAAGAAAACTGCAAAAGTGGTTTATAGAATTTGGTGTGCAAATAACACAACCCTTGTTATTATGAGTGTGC